>NW_015170308.1:29728-47326 GCF_001447785.1 Gekko japonicus | reverse complement strand
GTTTTTTTTAAAAAAAGCCGACGCCCGCAGCGTGTGACCGGGCATACAACGATGGGATCCGCAAAATGGAGGTAAGTGTGATCGCGTTTATGCCGGCATAAAGGCCCCATCTGAATGCACCCACTCTCTCTCAATGGAAAGAGAAGAGGGGGTGGAATCTCTGGAGCACTAGTATTTAATTCCTATTGTCATGTTTGATCTGGGAAGGGCCAAAGCTTGTACAAAGTAGTGCCATGAGGTGCAGCTTTGGGAAAGCCTGGTTCTACTGTTGAGAGAACAGCTTCAGTGTGGGATTCTGATTTCCTGTTCAAAGGAAAAGAAGGGTGGGGCGGGGGAATCCCTCATTCTGTGATTTGTACAAACAAGTTTCCCCAAGGGAAGTGTGGAGGAGGTGATAAAAGGAATGGAGAGTATTCTCTTATTTCTAGTAATAATTCCAATACATTCATGCAGTGCTGCTGAAAGGGAGACATGGGGGGCAAAACTCCTCAGGCCCCAGTCAGCAGGAGGGTTGCTGAAACCAGCATCATGCTGCATTCAGAAACAGTTCTGCACTGTAGCCACTAGGGGTGCAGGTAAGGCAGAGCACGGTAAATGCCAGTAGTTCTGCTTTTTGCTGGCAATGCCTTTCGGCAAAGTTTACTACAAGGGGGCAAATACTTGCATATCCTGCTAAACCCATCAACCAAGTCAGCTCTAGAGTGAGGCAAGATCAGCCAGCACAGCTCATCACTGCTATGGGTCATTGCCAAGCTGCAGTCTCCTAACAAGGTTGTTGTTTCCAGCAGTCTGTTTCCTCCCACTGAGCATTGGCTGCCAACTCTGGATTGGGAAATTCCTGGAGATTTGGGCATGGACCCTGTGGAGGACAGGGTTTGGGCAGGGCAAGGACTTAAGTGGACTATAATGCCCTAGTGTCTACCCTCCAAAGCAGCCATTTTCTCCAGGGGAACTGAGATGTGTGGTCAGGAGATCTAATAGTGGAAGATATCCAAGGTTGGGAACCCTACCCCAGCTCCATAATTTTGTCTGCTTGTCCACATCTTCCCTGTTAGCGTGTTGTAGAAACTAAAACATTTCCTCTTTTCTTAATTCCTCTTCCTCTTTTGCAGACTTTCCTCATACTTTATTTTGCTCTCTACGTTTCACGATACATCTTCATTTCTGTCTCCCCTCCCTGTAATTTCCCCTCCCCTTATTTGTCAGTTTTGGTCTCAACTGCTCATCTTTGGTTGGCAACTTAAAATGGACTTAATGGTAGTAAAGGAAAAAAAAACCCCAACCCCATTAATACTATGAAGAGTAGTGGGGGAAAGGAGTTAATATTTTCCCATGATCTATCAAACTAGTAAAAGGATGGTTCTGCCTCCCTTTACATGCATGGTAATGGAATGTTAATCTGTTTTAGAGGTTGCACATGTGGAACAGAAGTTAGAACTCCTTCTCCCCCCACCTTAATTAGATTTAATTACATTTTTTAAAACTGTTCGGGCAATGTCCTTCCCTGGCAGACTGAAGGCTAGATTAAAAAAAAATTGATCTGCAGTTTTTGCCTATTTTTTAACTTCTGAGTATTAACATTTGCCTTGTGAAGTTATCAATTTTGTTTTGGGTACAGGTTCCACTGAATGGTTTGTCTAATACCAATAGACAGTGCCCTTTATGTCCATTCCAAAGAGCTCCTCTTGTGATGTGGAAGAACAATATGCTTCCAGTGCACCTTCCCCCTCTCCAGAAAGAATAGGAATCATATTAAAAGGATGTGAAAGGAAGTGAACACTGCAGAGTGTTTCGCCCACCATGCTGAATCCTGAATTCTGGGTTGGGGAGAGAAGCAGTGTTCCTTAGGGCTGGAAAGGTATTTGGTTCCAGGAGAATACAGGGTAGTTCCAGGTCTGGGAAAGCTGGTGATCTACTAAATGCAGTTGTTTTATTGATGGATGGGAAGGCAGATAAAGAAATGATGCGAGTGAGCTTAGACCCTATTTAAAATGCTGTTAGATAGCAGATAGATGTTGCTGTCCAGTAAGAATTGTTCATGCAGAGAAGCCGGCTTCCACAAATGGATTCTCTTGCTGGATTAAGTCCTGCTCAAAGGAGACTGGGTTGTGTCAGAATGTGAAGGACACTAAGAAGTCAGCTGAAAAATGAAAGCACTCGTGGCATGTATTCTGTCTTCAGTGTGTGTGTATTACTGTGCCATCATTTTACTACATTAGAGCCCAAATGGTTTCCCTTAAACAGCCACAGAAAAATGCACACAAGTGAAAATATGTTTAGAGGTTGTCTCATACACACATTTTATCTCAAAATGGTAATTTTCCCCCAGGAAATTATGAGTATCTGAAAAGGGGTGCTTGGAATGGAAGTGCCACATCCGTCTTGCAGTGCAGTATCTCATACAGTACTATAATAATATTACAGATTTTTATGAGGCAATTTATTTTTAAAAGTTATTTTCCTAGTTCTTAGTGTGCCTGTGGAAACTAAAGTGCTAGTTCAAAAAGCTTCCATTTGGTAACCTCACCCTTTCAATATGTATAGGAGCCACAGCAAACTGTTTTTTTAAAAAAAGCTAGACACATACTTATTATTGGCTATTAAGCCTGGAGATGGTTTCTGAAAGTCCTACTGGTCACTGGATGTTGCTAAGTACTGATGACCAAATAAAACCCAAAGAAGGGTTGTGTTCACATGGGCAATTTGATCCATTGCCCTTGCTGTTCCCTTATGGATTTAAAGTGCACAATCAGACAGCAACATCTGTCTGTCGCGCCCCAGTTGTCTGAGTTCCATTCCCCCCTCCCCTTACCCTGTGTTTATTTGATAGCTGAGTCTGGTCCTGTTGGTCTGAGCAGCTTCCAAAATTGAGTAAATTGAAAAGATTAGAGGGAGGACTGCAGGGAACTGCATATCACAGTATTCTCAGCGCTTGTGCACATGCTCTGAGGGAAAACTTTTTAAAGCAATGGCTGGCAGCCCCATGAACTCATGAAATTGCTGAGCGGTCGGGTTAGAATGGATAAAAGGAAGTACTTCTTCACCCAAAGAGTGATTAACACATGGAATTCACTGCCACAGGAAGTGGTGGCGGCTACAAGCATGGACGGTATAGATAGGGATAGCCACAAGGTATAGATAGGGACTCTGGGGCAAGTGATGCTCTGTCTTCTTGGTGCTTGGGGGGGATCAACAGTGGGAGGGCTTCTAATGTCCTGGCCCTACTGGTGGACCTCCTGATGGCACCTGGTATTTTTGGCCACTGTGTGACAGAGTGTTGGACTGGATGGGCCTTTTGCCTGATCCAACATTGGCGTCTCTTATGTTCTTATATCCCAAAAGGCTCATCCCTGCTTGTAGGCATGCTCCTAGGACAAACTTCTAAAAAAATGGCCGACGGGCTGACTCTATGCTTGGTGCTGTCTGATCATTCCACAGCCAGTAAAATCACTTTGAAGAGTGCTGTGGGGAGGGGAAGGGAAAGGAGTTTGTAAGCCGCTCTGAGACTCAAAGTGAAGGGCGGGGTATAAATCCAATCTCTTCTTCTTCTTCTTCTAAAAGGGGTGAGTCTGGTCAGGATTCTCTGTAACAAAATAATCTGGCTCTATTAGAGGTGGGGCAACAGTGGATTGAACTGCCCGTCTGATTATGACCAATGTATCTACACTATAAAGCTATTGGAGGCTTGCAAGCAAATACTTAAGCAAATACTTAGTTGATAAAAAGCAAATTTAGACCTCATCTGCTACACCTCAACTCTTTAGATTCCTGCACTTCTAAGGCACATTTCCTGTGTATCTGATGCACATTTTCACACACTGAATTCAGTGGCATTTCATAGTAAAAATGCTTAGGGTCAGGTTGCACATAGTTTTGTGTGAAGGGAGGGACATATGGTTGCCCCTCTAGTATGGTGAAGAAGAGAGTGTCTGGCTTACACTCTTCCCCTTTCTCAGTGGCAGCTCTTATGAATCTGGTGTTCCAGAATTGCTGTCTTTCCCCCATCTCTCACAGGAACAAAGGGAAAGACAACAGGTCTTTTATGTTATGGGGGGATCTGAAAAGGTAGGAAGTGGTGCCACTTGCTCGCTACATAAATAGGGAGTCCTATGCAAACTAGAGGATTGTTGCTGTCCCCAGTTCCTTCTCTGTGATCTGCAGGAGAGGAAAGCAACAACCCAGAACCTTTCACTTCCTGCAAAAGCCTTGAAAAGGAAGTGCTGGTTCTTGCCTTCTTCAGGACCACATAGAGGTAACCTGGGGCTTGGGTGAAAAGTGCCATCAAGTTGTAACTGTCTTATGGTGACCCCCAACACAGCTTATTTAAGTACTCAAGGTATCAACATAATTATATAGGTTAGTAAGTATGTGTGTGTTTTAAATGATGATAAATTCCTGCATGGCCACAAATGCTGATTTATAGTCATTCACACATTATGGGGGAACACATGGTGGGAGTGGTGTCCCCACCCCTTGTGTCAGACATAACATAGTCACACATGAATTAAGGTATACAGTGATCAGGACCATGGCACACATGGAGAAGGGGCATCAGCCTTTCCCCTACTGTTTTACATCAGTTAGGGACAGGGGCATCAGCCTTTCCCCTACTGTTTTCCTGTACTGTGCCAGTGCCAGGGGTGTGCTGTTTGACCTGATGGAGAAACCTATGTGAATCCCAGTCAACTCCCCAAATAACAGCCCCAAGATTGTTCAGCCTGGGAAAATAGCATAGAAGGGAAGGCCGAAGCCTCTTTTTCATGGACACTACACATGTAGAAATTGAAGAAAACCAGCAACTCAGATGATTCTGTCGCATCTAACACAAGGTGGGGACACTAGGCCCATCCTATGTATTATAAGCAAATAAGCTCCCTGTTTGACTAACCAATGACCATGAACGTGACAGGTAGAAAGTCAACTAGGCACAACCTTGTTCGTCCATTAACCTTAGGCAATGTGAACCACTTATTAGGAGCACTTGAACTTGTGGGCTTCTGGAGTAGTTTACTTGCTTTGTTTACGCTCTGTCCCCCTGTTTTTCTTGGGCACCCTGTGCAAAGATATCAGTCACACTTTTGGTGCAGGGTCTTCTCTTCCTGTTTCCATTTGAAGGAGAAGGAGGAAGATGGGGGTCAAAAATGGCCATGATAATGCACATACAGGTTGTGGCCTCATGGTAGACATTATAATATATCAGTTTTAAAGCCACCCAGCCAGCGATGCTTTCTTAAAAGAATCCTAGGAATTGGGATTTGAAGTTGCAGATAATTTTTTATTAGAGACCCCCAACATGCTTCTCTCCCAATTAAAACAAACAAACAAAAAAAACTACGGAGCTCTGGGAAGAGGGATTACTGTTAAATCTATTTAAGTCTGTAGAGGAGACACACCCCAAGAATAGCAGGAATAATGTTTCTGGAAGCTTTCAAACAGTTAATGCTTTTGGGAAAGAGAGCTATGGAACTAACTCATCCCTTGCTTAATTGCTTTTCCGGGCCGATCAATAAGGGCTGGCTGATCCTTGATGAAAAGCCTCCATGGGCTTTGGGTAAAGTACAGGTATATTGATAAAAGGACTAAAAGGCTAGAGGAGAAACACAGCTTATCAGGCTACAATATCTCTTACTTTTACTTGGTGTACATCCAGACAGCTTGATTTCAAGAGTGGCTTCCACAGTAAACCTAAGGCTTACTTCAACTGGCTGTAAACTTCAGATACTTGACAAACCTGCCTTTCTGAGACTTTACTCCCTGGACCGCTGGCAGGGAAAGAAAGATATTAAATAGTTGTGTGTGGATATCATGCTGTGAGTGTGTGGATACCAAAGGAGGACGATATTAGCAGACAGCCGAAATAAGCTCATTGTGTGTGGGCTTGTAGAAAATCAAACAAGCTGAGTGAATTCATAGGTTGCTTCCACACTGTGACCCTTTTACAGTGCAGGATTACTTTTCTGCGGTCCGCTGCAAGTGAAATTGATCAGCACTGCATTTCTATAAACATCTGGCAATACATCACGCATGGACAAAATTTGACTGTTATGTTTCCTTGAAGCAAGTCTCTTCTCTGGAACTGTGTTTTTGCTCTAACTCTTTCATTTCACCTCATAGTTGTGGGTTCTTCTGCCTCTTCATGTTCAACCAATTACTCTCTGTTCACTTAGTGGAATTTCTGAATGAATATTTAATCAGTTCCTCTGGGGTGGGAGGGTTCCCCCCCCCATTATTGCTCTTTCTTTTGCAACCAGAGTGATTGCTCATTACTTTTCTTTTCATGATGATGATGATGATGATGATGATGGGTTTGTGATATTTCATAAGGGTATCCCATCATATAGATTATTGGGTTTTAATTGTTAATGACTTTTATTATTTATGTTTTCATTTTGTTTTACATTGTAAGCCTCCTTAAGCAAGTTCTTTGGAGAGGCAGTATAAAAATGTATTATATTTATATTAACTATTATTAAATATTATGCCATGTATATATTATAAATGATATTTATTATAATATAATAACATATTAAATATTGTAGAAATGATAGAAATAGAAACTTTGTTTCAAGCAAAGAAGCTGGTTATTTCTAGTAGGGATTTTGTTATATTTCATGGAATGTCTGCTCTTGTAATTCACTGAATAATTTGATACTGGCAGCACCCTGGTTTATGTTGGGATTTTTGCAAGTGTCACTCCTTCAGTCATGAAAGGTTAAGCTGTTGTTTCTGTAAACTGATATTAACAAGTTAACATAAGAACCAATGAGGCGTCAAGTAGAATCTTCCCACCGAGAAAGAGGAGGTATTATTCCTAATGAGATAAGCTCTAAATTGACTATTGGCTAATCAATATATTGAAGAGTGTACATGCCGTTCTGCATGTACACAAAGAGGTGGAGCTTTTGGGGGACTTCCTTTCCTTTGTTCTACACACATTGCACAAATTTGAGCAAAGAAACAAGATGTAGAACTAGAAAGCTAGTTTGGATGTTGTTATTTTTCTTCCATGTAACCCTTCCCTAATGTCTAGCAAACTTTCCCCCCCAAGCTAAACACACACATGTCAGCTGCATTCATTCTGCTGCACTTTAAGCACTCTGCTAAATTTATCCAACAGTTTAGCAAAAAGATGTTCTGTAGCAGAGGTGTTGAAATCATTTGTTATGAGGGCCAGATCTGACATAACTGTCACTTTGTTAGCTGAGCCATGTGTGCTATAAAATGTAACATGAGGTACAAGAGATATGAAATTTATAAAGATGATTTCGGATGCCGAATGACAGTAACAAGCATGATTGGATTAGGTGTGATATGCAGTGGGAAGTAGGCTTGGAGATACCATCATTTGTAACGAGACAGGAAACCTAGATCTCAATTCCATCCAGGAGAATTCACTCCAGGAGAATGAAGAGAATACATGGACATAAATCTGACATTAGAAACCACATAATTCAGTTGCTGACCTAAACCTAGCAGTGCTCTTACAAAGGAATTTCAAAGAGAGATTAGAAAGAGAGACCGCTGAATTGCAATTGATAATGAAGCTCAAGACAATGCATCCTCCTGGACTGAATTGAGAGCTAGTTTTCCTATCTCATTACCAATGTGTGCTATTATCATTTGGCATCTGAAATTACTCCACTCTTCAAGATACAAGGACCAATCCACGTGCTCTAATTCCTGATCAGGGTCTTTTTGAAAGAAAATAAATCGAGATATGAACAGAGAAATCTAATCATTAAAAAAACACAACATTTCAGAATAAGCCAAAATAATTTCCTCAATGTACATTGTGCTTCTCCGAAGAATCCACCCACTCCCTCCCTCCAAAGAAGCATGCTTGCGCACAAAAGCTTATACCTGGAGTAAAACGTTGTTGGTCTTAAAGCTGCAATGGGACTCCGACTTTGTTTTCTCTTCCTCTTTCCTCCCCTCCCTCCCCAAAAGAGGAGGAGCAGCCCCGGAGAAGGAAGCAAAAGCTCTCTCTGAGAGAGAGAGAGGGAGAGGGAGAGGGAGAGGGGCTTGTCTTTGTGTTTCTCCCACATGAAGCAGGGAGCAGCCACAGAGCTCTGTGTGTGAGAGAGAGAGGGGGGGAGGGAGGCAAGAAGCAGGAAACAGGAAGCAAAGAGGCACTGGCTTGGAAAAAGCAAGATAGGGTGCTGCTGCAGGAGCAGCCCTGGGAAAGGAAGCAGGAGAAGGAAGTTGCTTGAGGGTCTGGTTTTGAGCCGTGTGCGGGCTGGATTTAGCCTGTGGGCTGCACATTTGACACCCCTGTTCTATATGTTGTATTGTTTGGATGGTGTTAAACTGATTATGTGGTGGCTCTGCGAGTTTTAAGCATTTTTTAAAAATCACCCTTCAAGTAGACACTTTCTACATGAAGGTAGACCTTCAGACATGATGTAAGACAGCACATTGCTTAATACAGTGCATCTCTAGTCTCTGTGGGTATATTCTAAACTTCTAAGCATTTGTGTAAGATTAATGGAATATACACGATACTTAGAATTGTCTCTAAATTAGTCCCAGAGGACTTTCTGGTTTTAGCTGCTACAGAATTTAGAGCGTGGATAAATGGAGGATTTCCCAGTAGAAACTGTAATCAAGCCAAAGTACAGAACATACAGATACTGATGTGCTAAGAGTGCCTTATTTTTAAAAGTAGGCTCATGGTAGGAATCAACAAATATAGAATTCTCAGAATTACTCTATATTTGGTCTAGATCTTCTTTGTTCATTTCCAATAATATTCATTTGTTCTGTTCAGGGAAGTATTTTCTTGTAAGTTGTAGTTGCTAAAATATATGGGAACCCCCCCCAAAAAAAGATCCCCCCCAGTAGTTTAATGTGATTCTAAAACTGGTTCATACATTATGTACTACTTCTTTCCCTGTTTCTCTTGTGATGGGTGAAGTGGAACTTAAAGATCAGCTCACAAATCTCATCTGCTTATGAGATCTAAGTGACTTGTTTCACTTGTTACAGCAGAAATGACTGCTTAAGGCTGAATAATTTCAACAAATCTATTGAGAACTCAGAGGTTTAGGGATCTGGCCCCACTAATTTAACAATGTCCAACTTCCCCAGGCAGCCTTAAACTGGATACATTCCTATGATGAATTAAGATTGCTGGGTCTTTGGTGTTTAGAGGTTGTTCGCATATTCATGTCCTTCTCTTGAATGTTGTACCCTCAAGTAATAAGTTTTGTATGTGAATATGCATCACAAATAAATCTCAGACAGAACTTTAATAACTTCTGATGTCACCTCAAATGCAGTCTTTTTTGAGTGGGGTCAATTCACATGTTCAGCTTTGAGTCATTTAGTGTAGAGAAATCAGAAGATAGTGTCCGATCCAACACTATGTGAGGATTAGCCAGGAGCTGGATCTTCTTTGGGGGAGGTAGAGAAGAGGGAGACTGGTTGTTTGTGCACAAGCAGTTGGTTTGATTTTGATGTGTACAACTCCGTCCAGCTAGAAATGCTCAAGTCTTCTGCACCTGTCTGGCTCCTAGCTAGATTGATGTGTCTGTGTATGTGTGAACCACACCTTTATATGCCATAATGGGTATGTACTGAAAAATCATTTCACAGTCATTTATACCTATTCCTGTATTGCTTTCTCAGATATTTTCCTACACAGCAGTCCCTGATGATTCTAATGGTGATCTGCCAGTGAATAAAAGTTTAGTGCTATATTTTTATAGGTCTCTTTTGATATACCATTACTTTATAAATGAATAAAGGATGCCATTTTGAAATAATGGCGTAAGCTAATGGAGCACTGCTAATCTCCTTCATCCACAGAACACTTGCTGTGTGTGATAATAACATTTTCCATTTAATGAAAGTGAAAACTGGAGGGACCATCTCCGTCATTGGGGGAGTTCAAGATCTACATACAAACCTGAAGCACATTTGTCTTTCCTGGCTACCTTCATTTCTCCACACATCAGCTCAAACACTAGTTAGAATGCTTCCTGAAATGACAGGTAAATGAATTTCTCAGTTTTAAACATTTTGGTACAATTATTTTATTTGATATTAAATCAGCTTCACTGTGATTTCAGTGGTGAGTTCAGTACCCATTACAGAAACTAAAACTCTTGCTTCCAAAGATGTCAGAGAGTTTTGTTCAATTAAGGCATAAAAGTCATATAGCTGCTGGTGCAATCATAAAACATTTCCCCAGTCTTATGAAGTCAGTGGAGTCTGTCCTTGGGGAAGAGCTGTGTAATAGTAAAAAGGCAGGAGAAGGGAGGGTAGTGTAGGGGAAGAGTTCTGGTAAATTTCCAGGCACCATCATATATATATATATAGAAAGATGAAGGAAGAGAGAGGTTTAGTATAACTCTCCCATGATTCACTGCAAAGAGGGTGGAACACGGTGATGCCAGCCTGAAGGGCAAAATAAATTATGTAGTGGATTTCAGTAGGTGAGAGTAGAGTTGCCAACCTCCAGGTAGTGGCTGAGGATCTCTGCTATTATAACTGATCTACCGGCTTCAGAGATCAGTTCACCTGGAGAAAATGGCCAGAGTGTAGACTCTATGGCATTGAAGTCCCCTCCCCTCCCCTCCCCAAACCCCACCCTTTTTCAGGCTCCACCCCCCAATCCCCCAGGTATTTTCCAATCTGGAGCTGGCAACCCTTGGTGAGAGGGCAGGAAGTAAAACAGGAAAGAGGGGGGGAAAGGGAGGAGTAATAGCAGGTAATGGTTAAAGTTCCTTGTGCTCCAACAGACTGCAGTAGGGACAGCAACATTTTTGGCCCAAGTGCTGGAAAAAATGCAACATCTATCTATGTTGATGTGTTGTCAGTGAAAGGGGTAGGATGTGGGTTGTACTTGGCCGGCCCCACTGGGGGTAAGATGAACCCAGTGGCACTGCTCATATTTCAGAAGTTTACTTCTGACCCAGCAGGCAACTGCATGGGTCTTGGGGGCAGTTACTGGTATAAACCATACGCATCAACTTCTCCCACATGACCTGTCCCAGTGGCTCTGTCAGTGCCTCAGAGGCTTGTCTGGATAGCATGGGCAGGGGAGAGCCAGCTCTGTGCACTAAGCAAAATGATCTAACTGCTGTTGGCCTACATGTTGGGTGTGACAAGCGGAGAAGACCCCAAAGGTTTGCAAGCCTCACCAGGTTGTTGGTCAGGTCTCCTGGAAATAAAGAGTTTTATATTGTTGTTGTTCAGTCGCACAGTCAAGTTCGACTCTTCGCGACCCCATGGACCAGATCCCGCCAGGCCCTCCTGTCTTCCGCTGTCCTCTGAAGTTTGCTCAGTTCATTGCATCTTTGACACTGTCTAACCATCTCATCCTTTGCCGTCCCCCGTCTTATTTGACCTTCAATCTTTCCCACCATCAGGGTCTTCTCCAGTGAGTGCTCCCTTCTCATTTGGTGGCCAAAGTATTTGAGCTTCAGTTTCATTATCTGGCCCACTCTGTCCCTTATTAAAGGAATATTGCTAAGATGAGGCTCTACTAGTCATTCTTCCGATTAAAATAAAAATGCCAGATTTCCCGACTCCTCCACCCCAGGCAGTTCTTCACAGGCTTTCTGATGGAGAAGGTCCTGATTGGCCTGCCAGCTTCCTCCTGATGCTGGTGGAGGACTGCCACAGACTGCTCTGTAAGTCCTGGACTCAACTCATAGGGTTGCCAGGTCCCTCCAGGCTGCCACTGGAGGATGTGGTTGTAGGGTTGCCAGATCCAGGTTAAGAAATTCCTGGATATTTGGGGATGGAACCTGGGAAGGATAGGGACCTCAGTGGGGTACAATGCCATAGAATCCACCCTCCAAAGGATCCATTTTCTCCAGGGGAACTGATCCCTGTAGTCTGGAGATGAGCTGTAATTCTGGGGGGTCCCCAGGTCCCACCTGCAGGCTGGCATCCATATGGACTATTGCTGAGACATTTTCCCCATCCCTTAACACCAATGCAGCCACAGATCTTCTTGCCTCTTCATAGTCTATCAGTTACTTCTCTGCTGCCTCTGTGCCTTGCTCAACTGACCCTTATATACTCTCTCAGGACGGTTCCATCCAATCAACCTTGTTCGGATTAGTTCTGGAATTCTGGACTTTAGGAGCCCCCTCAAAGCATCCCTCCTAATTCAAAACCCATTCAGAGTGTGAAAACTTTTCTTTAATGACATTTTTACCTCTCTTCAGCAACAGTCACTTCCTTCACTAACTGAAAATACATTGCAACAATTTGAAACCCCCCTGCTGGTATTATGGTTTGTAGGTTTGGAAGGCATATGGGAGGATTTCTGTTCTGGACTGGGCTGCCCAATTGGCCTTGTGGTATTATATTAAAACATGAAATTGGTTTACACTGGCACCTAGCATGGAGCCACATTTCAATAAATCCAATAAAATTTAAAACATTTTATAAACATATAGAATCAATAATCACAGCTTGCTGTAAGGAGACATGCTTTCCTGCACCTCTCCATCTAGCTAGTTAGACTAGATTAGGAATTTATCTCTACCCTTTCCTGTTTAGTAATATAGTTCCTTGTAATAAAGGATTTATATTAGTTTGAAAAGATAAAAGAGGCTCCGTATAGCTTTGTTCTTATCAGCGCGCACACACAGACCAGATAAGGTTCCACTGTGTATAAGCATTGTGGGCTATGCTAAATTTAAGGATACACAAATCCTAACAGGTTTTACATCCTGTTGTGGTTGTGGTAGGGTTAGTGATGGACTCCAAGATTGTTTTGATTCAGTATTTTAGGAGCCACCCCAAGTGTATCCCTCAAATCTTGATGTCGTAATTCTGATTAGCACTTTTGTGACAATTCTGCATTGTGGACCTACTCGTAGCATAAAGGTTTGTATTGCCTAGGTGTTACTTGAAGCAGATATTATTACTGGATTGTGCATTCTTAGTTGTAACTAAAGTAGGGTAGGATAAACAATGTGTTAAGATTATGTCAGCTGCCAGCATATGATACTAATACTGCTGATAATATTATTAGTGAATTGACCCCCCTCCCCTTTATATAACACGATATTGACATTTTATGCAAGTAAAAGGCAAATTGCAACATTATAGCAGCACCACTATGAAGTCCATTTTGTGCATGAGTGAAGTCTCTAATGACTCAAATGCTGGTAGCAAACTGAAAAGTAAAAATGAAGCTACGTTTTAGTATCTTATTCTGAGATTAATTTCTTGATACAGCTGTTTACCTAGTTGCCTGTGACAATTATCAGGACACATGCAAATCTGTGTGTTCTCCCCCATCATGTCCAAAGCACTCTTCAAAACCAACATTAGGAATGGAAACGGGGAGACCAACTGCATGCTCACTCTACTGGGATTAAACAGCATGTGGAGAGTTTACCTGTCATGTACCTATCAAGTCCCTTTACCATAAAATCAATGCCCAGACCAAATCCCTGGACCTAGAAACGTGAAATACGGGGAGAGCACTCCTATCATGGCGTAGATGCTCACTAAGAAGAGATTTCTAGAAATTCGATCCCGAAGGAGGTCAGAAAGGGTAAAATGTGCTCCCTCAATTGTTTCCTATGTGGCTGCCAGGCTGCTACCTCTTTGCACCCCCCACTTTCTGATTGGTCAGCTGCAGAGCTCAGTGTTCTGAGGTATTAAAAAACAATTACAGGAGTCTGCAGAGAGCTAATGACAGTTGAGGAAATCAGGAATGGCTAACTACCCATGAGGTGTAGCAATACTGCTGACCCAGCTTCTCTGACGGCTTCAAACATGCTCCCCCCACCTCCTACGTGTGAGGTGTAGCAATACTGCTGACCCAGCCTCTCTGACGGCTTCAAACATGCTTCCGCCACCTCCTACACCTGACAGGCGGCTGTCAGGTGCAGCAGTGGGTGCAGGGTGCTGAAAGCCATCAGGGAGCCCACCCCAGCAGTAACACCTTAGTGATCCTGCTGGCCCAGCCTCCACAATGGCTTGCGATACCCCCCCTCCTCCTCCACTGGACAGACAGCTGCCTGTCAGATGTAGGAGAGGGGGTGGGATGCTTAAAGCCATTGGGGAGGCTTGCTCAGCAGGATTGCCTTGGCATTGTTGCTGGTCCAGCCTCCCTGATGCCTTTAAACACACTCCTCCCAACACTAGACAGGCAGGTGTCTGTCAGGTGTAGGAGTGGGCCCAGGGTACTTTTATCCATCAGGGAGGCTGCCTAAGCAGAAATACCTTAGCAATGCTGCTGGGCCAGCCTCCCCAATAGCTTTAGACACACTCCGACCCACCCATCCTCCACCTGACAGGCAGTTGTCTGTCAGGTGCAGGAGCAGGGTCAGAGCATTGAAAGCTATCAGGGAGGCTGCCCAGGCAGCATCGCTTTAGCAGTCCTGCTGGCCCAGCCTCCCTGATACCTTCAGAAATGCTACCCCTCCTACACCTGACTGACAACCTCCTGGTTGGAAGGGGCGTGGAGTCCTTAAAGTCATTGGGAGGTTTACTCAGCAGGATTGCCATAGTGCTGCCACTGGCCCAGCCCAATGCCTTTAAACACAATCCCCCCTTACACCAGACAGGCAGGTGTTTGTCAGGTGTAGGAGCAGGACCAGGGTACTTTAATCCATCAGGGAGTCCACCCCAGCAGAGAGTCCACCCCAGCCTTCCCAATGGCTTTAGCCACACTCCCACCCACTATGGAAATATACCCCAAATTTGTAGAAAAGTGGTTTCCTGTATTAGGTTATTTAACTTCTCACAATATGAGTTCTAGAAAATTGGTTCCTATGAACTTGCTTAATATCTGATTGCTCAGATGTTGTTGTTTAAATGTAACATAAATGAGAAGCATTTTTGTAAAAAAGAAAAGGGGTGTGTCCTGCAGCCCCCTCATTCAATGCCCAGGCCAAGCCCCTGCACCAAGACCCCCAAAATAAGGGGAGTGCATTCCTACCATGATGTCAACCCCCACTATGAAGATATTTCTGAGAAACACGACCCCTAGAAGGGTGGGGTATAAATCCAATCTCTTCTCTTCTTTTCTCTTCTCAGAGTTCTGAGGTAAAATCTGCCTGCTGGCACCCACTTCCCTCTGATTGCTCAGCTGTGGATCTCAATGTTCTGATGTAAAAACAGCCCACAAGCTTCCTCTCAAAGTGGGGGCTCCAGTGATGCTGCTGCAGAACCTCAACTCACCCAAACTCTGCAGTGGCACTAGACTGTAAGTGGAGGAAAAATGTAGGTCCTGTAAGAAAAATGTAGGCTGCTAGGCAGGAAACTCAAGGCCAGGACCTCCAAGGTAGCCTGATGTCAGCTAATGCTGCCATGGTCCGGAATGTGTGGGAGCCCATTCTCTCTTCGTTCCTTTTCCCTCCCATCCCCCGTGTCTCATCTGCTAAGCTCTGTTATCTGTTTCATGGCCTTGAAGGTCTGACTCTACTGGGTCCGCTTTTTCCCACTGAGAATGTAACGGCTGTAGTTTGCCTGCGTTTACAGGTGCTTGCTTATCGGGTTTGCTGTACCGGGGGGTCGGGTTTGAAGGGGGTATAATTGTAGATGCTGTTCCTTTTCCTGCTATTCCTAACACAAGAGTTCATGGTGTCTCAAGTACTACTCTCAATAAACTGAAACTTCTGAAGGAACATTGTTGAGTGTTTTGACTGGGAACCCTGACACCTTCTCAGAAGTGCTACCTGTTCCATGCGCAGGGCCGGAGAGACAGGCACAGATCAGGAGCCTCAATGTGTGGATGAGATGATGGTGTAGGGGGGAAGGGTTCAAGTTTGTTAGGCACTGGGATGCTTTTTGACACAAGAGGGAGCTGTACAAAAGAGATGGTCTCCACTTGTCCCAAAAAGGAACCAGGCTGCTGGTGCTTAAAATCAAAAAGGCGGCAGAGCAGTTTTAAAACTAAATATTGGGGGAAGGCTGATAAAAGAGGAAAAGCCTCTGGTTCGGGATGGCTCATCCGAAAGAGATGAAGGGGTAGCTGTTATTTCTCTACAAGGAAAAGGATTAGAATTGTTCACTGAGACAGTGGCTAACGATATTTCCCCAGGCAGATTCTTCTTCTTGATATACACGGAATAGGACCGATAGACTACATCCATTTTGTTTGCAAGTTATTCCGCTTTCAAATCTGCGACTGGGGCTAATGCTTCACTCAAGAGTTGCTTTAGATTCTCGTCCTTTAATTCTGGGACCCCTTGAAACCGGAGAACCAAATTTGCTTTCTCCATTTGCAGCTGTAAAAGTTGAGATTCTTCCGAAGCGAGCTTCTTTCCCAGCTTTTGCACTTTTTTCTTAACTTTTTTAGTGTTGGCGTCCATTTCCTTCACCTTCTCAGCTGTTTGCTCCGTCATTTTTAAAGTTTCAGTCAGTTGGAGCTGCTGAGTTGCAAGGTTCTGATTTAGAGTTGTCAGCTGTTGTTTGATGTTGGTCATCTGGTCCAGCAGAGGGCGCAAGGAATCTGACAACATTTTGGAGAACTCAGTGACCCGGTCGAGGGCTCATGCTCCCCGCTGGTTTCACTTTTGCTAGTTTGTCTTTCTCTGCCTTCTTCCCCGCCATCTTTATGGATTGTTTACTTTTCTGAAAACTTGCTAAAGTCTCTGAAATTTGCTCAAACGCCTATCTGGTAAGTCTCTCAAAACAGATTTCAATGCTTTTTCTTCCACTCCCCCCTTGGTATATCATTTTTTTAGTTCATGCGTATGGGAGGGCCCCCTCCCCCGCTCGCTTTTCTCACCAGTCCCAGGGGGGAGCTTTCTTTTTAAATTCCCGTATTCGCTTTAACTTAACTCACTGCTCATTGTTGGTCATACGACCTTGCTTAGAACACATTTAAAATGCTTGATCTCCGACGTGTGTCCCGGTCAGTGGCTCTATGGATCTAGAGTGTCTTGATCCATACAGACACTCAGTGGCAGGACTGTCGGGGTGGAGGAGCGCCTCAATTCCCCAGCATCGCGCTGGTGAAGGGGTTGCCCCTCAAAAGCCCCATGGCTAGGAGCCTTTTGCCAAGTCTCCGGCGGTGGCGGTGACCCGTCGCCCCCCTCATGTCTGCTGGTGCGCAGATCACATCCCCGGGAGATGCGTCCGCCAGCATGTTGCCATAAAACAGAAGTCTACTTTCTCCCTTCCTCACAATACAAGAACTCGTGGGCACTCAATGAAATTGCTGAGCAATCGGGTGTTGGATCCCAAGCATTCAAAATAACTCCACGTTGAAGAGCAAAGCAAGGTTTATTTCAAAGCGTTGGTTTAACCAGAACAGGACATTGTTAGGAATAACTACAGGTAACCAGGGAAGGCATAATATAGACATTTGAACCAGGTAAGGACCAATGAGCCCAGTTCCCGCTGGCGGGAATAGAACATACAATTCGCGCCCATTGTATGGGAACGCAACAGTTCCATAATGTCAACACAGGTTCAGTTCACATGCTAGATACCCAAAACATTCTAGGTGAAGCTTTCCTCCTACAACCAGCTGCACGACCTTGGCGAGTTCCGCGGACTACATAACATAACTCAAGCAAACAAGGAATGAGAGGGGGGAGGTGAAGGATACTACACAGGAACCAGAATGACAATGGCAGCTAGCTGACATACTGCCCCCTCAAAAATACTCATTAA
>NW_015170308.1:22237-29135 GCF_001447785.1 Gekko japonicus | reverse complement strand
AGACACCTGCTCCTTGGGAGGAAAGCGATGGCGAACCTAAACAGCATGATAAAAAGTAGAGACATCACCCTGCCAATAAAAGTCCACATGGTCAAAGCAATGGTATTCCCAGTAGTCATGTATGGCTGCGAGAGTTGGACTATAAGGAAGGCTGAGTGCAGAAGAATAGATTCTTTTGAACTATGGTTCTGGAGAAGACTCTTGAGAGTCCCTTGGACTGCAAGAAGATCAAACCAGTCAATCCTAAAAGAAATCAACCCTGACTGTTCCCTGGAAGGCCAGATAATGAAACTGAAGCTCAAATACTTTGGCCACCAAATGAGAAGGGAGCACTCACTGGAGAATACCCTGATGCTGTGAAAGATTGAAGGTCAAAGAAGACGGGGACGGCAAAGGATGAGATGCAACGAACATGAAGTTGAGCAAACTTCAGAGGACGGCAGAAGACCGGAAGGCCTGGCGTGATCTGGTACATGGGGTCGCGAAGAGTCGGACTCGACTGTGTGACTGAACAACAACAAAATAGATAGGAACTCTTAGTATGGGGCAAGTGATGCTCTGTATTCTTGTTGCTGGGGGGGACAACAGTGGGAGGGCTTCTAGTGTCCTGGCCCTACAGGTGGACCTCCTGATGGCACCTGGTATTTTTGGCCACTGTGTGACAGAGTGCTGGACTAAATGGGCCATTGGCCTGATCCAACATTGGCTTCTCTTATGTTCTTATGTAAGGCCCTGCACAGGAACATCATTGAGGCCACACTCCTCACTGACAGTGCTCAGGGAGAGTTGGTGTTCATACCATGTATACCACTCATATCATCAGAAACCCCCTTTGAGTTCAAGAGGCTGCAGTTCCCCCTCAAGGTCTGCTTTGCTATGACCATCAACAAGTCCCAAGGCCAGACAGTGAAGGTGGCAGGAATTTATTTAATAGATGATTGTTTCACACATGAACAATTCTATGTGGCCTACTCCAGAGTGAGCTCACCAAGCAGCCTGGTGATGCTAGCACCTGAGGGCAGAAACACCAATCTGGTCTACAGAGAGGTCCTTCAGTAGAGAAAAAATCAGTACATATGTCTCACTTCATTTTTTACACTACAATCTTCTCCATGAGAATTCCTACAACAAATGTTACATTTCAAACTTTACATCATCTGTATTATAACTGGATTTACGGAACTTAAATACTGTACCAAAGCATGGGTATCAGGCTAGTCAACTCATATATTATTTTTAAAATGAATTTATCATAACACAAGTGGAGCCCCACAAGAAAGTTGTGGGATGGTTATCCCATCCCTCACACTCATCATTCTGTTTTTCTCCCTCCCCACCTCATCACTCTTCCTCTCTTTCTGCCCCCACCCCATCACTCTCTCTTTCTGCCCCATCACTCTCCCAGCCTACTTCATGCTTCCTCCCCCACCCCACACAGCAGCAGTGGTGGAGGTTCTCCCAGACATCCATCTGCTTCCCCCCCCCCCAGCAGCAGTGGCAGCGCTCTGGGAATCACAATGGATTTCCCAGCTACAGCAATCAATTCACCTTAGGGCTGCCAGCTCCAGGTTGGGAAATTCCAGGAGATTTGGGGGTGGAGCCTTGGGACAGTGAGGATTGGGGAGGCAAGCAGCCTCAGCAGGGTATAATGCCACAGAGTCCACCCTCCAAAGCAGACATTTTATCCAGGGAAACTGATCTCTGTCACCTGGACAACAGTTGTAATTCTGGGTGATCTCCAGCCATTCCCTGGAGGCTGACAATAGTGGTTCTTGTGGAGAAAATGGCTGGTTTGGAGGGGGAAATCTATGGCATCATACTGGTCTGTAGTTCCTTCCCTCCTCAAATCCCACCCTCCCCAGGCTCCACCCCTCAAATGTGCAGGAATTTCCCAGCCTGGAGTTGGCAACACAATTTCCTTCCCACCCAACAGCCAACCTACATTTATCTGCCTCTCTCACTTCAGCTGTCCATCTCCACACTCCTCCCCCACAGCCTCTACCTAGGAAAACTACAGTCTTTTTCCACAGTGGTGACCAAAGCAGCTTACAATATTCTTGGCTCCTTTTTATCTGCACAACAACCCTGTGAGGTTGGATAGGCTAAAAGTATGTGACTGGTCCAAAATCACCCAGTCAGTTTCCATTGCAAGATGGGGATCTGAACCTGGGTCTTGCAGACCCTACTCTGAAGCTCTCTGCACCTCACTGGCTTTCATAGGGTGGCTGCTGATGAACAGTAGCAAGCAGCCAGGCCTAGCTGAATCATGCAAATTGGGGGAGACCTGGCAACCTTAGACTTCTGCCAGGCCTAGGGTTGCCAACTTCCAAGTGGGACCTGGAGACCCCCCAGAATTACAACTGGACTCCAGACACCAGAGGTCTGTCTCCCTGGAGAAAATGGCTGCTTTGGAGGGTGGACTCTGTGGCATTATACCCAGCTGAGGCCTCTCCCTTCCCCAAACCCAGCCCTTCTCACAGCCCACCTCAGAACCTCTAGGAATTCCCGAGCCTGGCACTGGCTCCCTCCCTGAAAGGCCAAAATAGAACTGGAAAGGGGCCCTCCTCTTCCTTTTACTGACAGAAACAGTTAGAAGCCTCCCCACCCCCCGAACGTTCTAATCTCTCATCGTTGATGTCTGGAGTTAGATCACTGCAGAGGCCATTTCAAAAGGTATTGGGGGGAATTCAACCCTCCCTGAAGGGTTTTTTTATTTTTTTGGATTTTTCTGCAGACTTAGGAAGGCCCATGACTATGTAGGAAAAGCTGTTGGGGGAGAGTGAGCCCTCTGTTGGCAGAAAATAACACTGTGATTGCCTATAGTTTAAACTTGTATTTAAAACTAGGTGGTGGATTGAAGTTGGAGTTTGGCAAGAGCGTGTATGCAAAGGAGAATGTAGTGAATCAAATGTGTTTCTTTGAGTACTCTTGGCAGTGGCCAGGATGTAAGGAGTTGATTTATACTGAGCGTAAGGGTCCTTCTGTTTCAGCACTGTTATGCTGATTGACAATGAATCTTCAGGATCTCATGTAGACAATGTTCCTAGATCTGTCATTGGTTGATTTATTTAGACATTTACACTCTACTTTTTTCTTCAGTGGGGACCCAAAAGTGTCTTACAACAACATTGTTGCCTTCTCCATTTTATCCTCAAAACAACAAACCTGTATGCAGATTAGGGAGAGAGAGAATGACTGGCCCAAGACCTCAGCCAGCAAATGTCCATGGTGGAGAGGGATCTGAGCCTGGATCTCTCAGATCCTAGTAGAACCACTACCACACGTCTACTGGAACTGGCAGGGTTTAAATCTGGGCCCTTAGTTAAATCTATTACTCCTATTTTATGGATCCAGTAAACAAATATGTGGCTTTGTTTGAATATTTATGGAACTCAACTGCAGTGAATGCATAGCAATAAAGTATGCCAGGTTCGAAATGGGGATTAAAATACAGCTCTAGTTTGAAGTCTAAAGTGCTTTGTGAATGTATGTTGTTTAACATAAGACAGAATGAAGTTATTTTCTTGCAATTAATTCAAGTCACATTAATAAATGTTTCTTCCAAGCAGCTGAAAGCTTCCCAGTTATTCATCAGCTTTCCCCTGGGAAAGATTGGATGCAGGGGGATGACCCAATGTTCTGAATATGACATGTGTTCTCCTTGCTCAATTGAAAAATCTCTTTAATGTTATCACATTTTTCTGAGTTTATATTCCAACCTTTGCACCAAGGCATCCAAGGCCATTTAAAATATTGAACAAACAAAGAGATATAAAAACAAAGCAATAAAACAGCAGAATTCTCTCTGGCCATTAGCAGTCTTTTCACGAGCTGAGAGCCAGTTTGGTGTAGTGGTTAAGTGTGCGGACTCTAATCTGGGAGAACCGGGTTTGATTCCGCACTCCTCCACTTGCACCTGCTGATGTGACCTTGGGTCAGTCGCAAGCTCTGGCACAGCTGTTCCTGCAAGAGCAGTTTGTGTCAGAGTTCTCTCAGCCCCATCCACCTCACAGGGTGTCTGTTGTGGGGAGGGGAAGGGAAAGTAGTTTGTAAGCCGCTTTGAGACTCCCAAGTGAAGGGCGGGGTATAAATCCAATCTCATCTCATCATCTCATCATCATCAGCTCTGTAGTCTAGATTTTACCTCTTCTGCCTTTCCTTGAGGTCACATGAGTTTTAAGTACTCCCCGGGAAGGTGAGGGGAAAACATCCATGTCTGAATCAATGCTCCCTCTAAGCTGTGGAGTCTTGTGAGCAAAAATTCTACTTTGTGAGCTGCTGGTATTAAAGTTGTGAGAGAGCAATTTTGCTACTGAATACACTAATTTGCTCTGGAGTAGGGTTCCCAAATCTAATTTATTCACCGGCGGGGGAGTGTTTGCTCGGTCTGGGAACTGGCTGTGGATGTGCGCGCGCAAAGCGTGCGTGCGCTGCCAGAACATCACCGGAAGTGACACAGGACGTAGGGCACGTTGGGGGCGTGGCCCAGATCGTTGGGGGGAAACCATATGGTTTCCCCCCCAACGATCTGGGCCATGCCCCCAACATGCTCTACGTCCTGCGTCACCTCTGGTGACGCAGCTTCAGGGGGGCGGAGTTCCCCCCGGGGCCCGATTCCACTGCAGCGGAAATCAGGCCTCCAAAGCGGGGGGAAATCTGCCCCCTGGGGGGACTTGGCAGCCCTACTCTGGAGCCATCCTTCCTGAGTTGAGACAAAACTGTGTGAGCCGGAGGCTAAAAAACTGTGAGCTGGCTCGAACTAACTCAGCTTAGAGGGAACACTGGTCTGAATACATGGCCATCAGGGTATCCCTCAGTCTTCAAAGATGATCAGAAAAAAATGGATCTCCACATAGTGTGATCCATCAGGAATCACATTCAGTTGTCAGCCCGTCTTGAAAACTTCACTTTCTCAGCCTCTCTCCTTGGATGGAACCATACACAAATTACCCATTGACTGCTTAAACTGCCTATATGTGAAAAATTTCATTGTTCAACTAATTCTGAGCGTTAATATGGTGTTGCAGAATTCCATGGGACATTTTCCTACTTCTGAAAGTTAAGCTGTAAAATGCATAGCACATCAAAAAGTCTGCAAAGTCCCATTTTCAATCATGTATACATCTTTAGATAACATTCTCCTCCATCCCCCCATTTTTTTGGGGGGGGGAGATAGTCGGTGTATGTAATGCTCCAGTTACATTTATTAAGGATTAGAATGAAATATTTTTCGGTTTATGGTGTTGGCAAGTACCTTTGGTTCTCAAGTTTGACAGTGTCAGACATGAGTCAATTTGGGGATGATGGAGGATTAGAGGTAGTTTCTGCCACTCTAAACTACGAAAAGAGCTGAGCTCCCCACTCTGTATTCTGAGACAGTCTGCAACTCTACTGCAGGAACCAGATCAAAAAGGAAGAGCACAAGAGCAAGCTATTAGTAAATGTCAGGCAAAGTTACTGAAGCATTTTTATAACAGGCTGTTCCTGTGCTTTGGGTGGTCTTTTAACTTCAAACCTGAAGTTTTAGGAAATAGGAAACAGGATCCTTGCATAATAGAACTGAGGAACTACACCAATATTATGAAACTTTGCTTGAGTCTGGATGAGTTTTGAATTACATAAAAAGGACCATCTCTTCCCATTCATCCCCGGGCATCAGTTGTGGTCCTCAGAATGCTACCTGCTCATTGTCTGCCCCTCTGCTTACAGATGACCACCTGATATCTCCATGAATTTCCCAACGTAGCGCTGGCAACCTTAGATGGTATTATGATTTATAGGATTGAATGGCATATAGGAGGATGTCTGTCCTGCATTGGGCTGCCCAGTTGGCCTTGAGGTGTTAAGTATTCAAATGTGAAATTTCTTTACACTGGCACCTTGGCATGGAGTCACATGGTAATGTGAAATGATACAGCGTGTCGGGGTGGTGGTCCCCTCAGAACATACAGGTTGGGAATGTGGAAGATGTTTGCTTATTATCAGACCAAGCAAATACTGTGGCTGAGTTCAGACTGGCAGTTTGGCCCGGCAGCCAAACATTTCAGGAGTGTTTCAGTAGCGGATTAAAGGGGCGGGTTCACACAGGCACATCTTTCAGGCGTCCCCCAGCCGTCCTCAAGCCATCTTGTGCCACTTCCCTCCCGAGTTTAAAAAGTATCAGCTGCAAGTGGTAGCAAACTGTGTGGAGAGTGGGTTGATTCCGGTTCCCTGAGTGTGAATGCAAGTGCTGCTAAGGCGGGAACAACCTGCAGTCATTGATAATAGGAGCTGGCTGTTTCCACCGCAGGCACCCATGCGCATAGGCGCATGCAGTGGAGTGCAGAAACAGCCACTAACAGCCCGCCAGGGGTGGGCCAACAGTGCGAACGCTCCCTTGTGCTTCCTCCACGGTATCCTCCCGCTTCATTCGCTGCAGTGTGAAAGGGAATACAGTGACCAAGCCATTCCGGGTCTGTTCCGGATCTTCTTTGCCGCGACTCCCTAGCTCTTCAAATTGCCAGTCTGAACTCGGCCTGTGTGAAGGTTCCAGTAGAATGAATGTTGTATGTATGATATTAACTGCAATGTATAAACAGACTTCCAGATCCTGCTACCAAGGATAGTTCAGAAGTGTTAATTTTAAAATGTGTCTGTAAACTATAGTTCAGTATCCAGTACATGTTTTGTCTTCGACTTCCAGTTAAAAATATCTCAGTGCCAAATCACGTGTGTTTCTGGGAATTATGTGACTGGAACGTCTAGTGGT
This sequence comes from Gekko japonicus, assembly GCF_001447785.1. NCBI lineage: Eukaryota > Metazoa > Chordata > Lepidosauria > Squamata > Gekkonidae > Gekko > Gekko japonicus. The sequence goes on along the minus strand of NW_015170308.1, from coordinate 22,387 downwards.
CTTTCAAACTGAAAGTACTGGGTGCATGAGGTCCAATTTAGATTGGGACTATGGCATAAAGAGGGTAAAGCCTTCCTCCAGTGCTGTTTTCCAAGACTGAAATAACTCTGGGAGTTCCTGTTTGCCCATTTGGGCAAATCTAAGGATACT
>NW_015170308.1:18673-22212 GCF_001447785.1 Gekko japonicus | reverse complement strand
ATGGCTCCCCATTTTCAAGCCTTTAGCCCCCCCCCCCCTTTGTGGCTCAGCCTCACTGACAGTCAGGCTCCTATGTGCTTTGTAATTCCATTAAGAGAAGGTGAGAGCTCCAACCACAAAACTCCCATCATATCATCTGGTTTGACCCTCCGCTAGCAGACTGGGAAATACTCTGACTAGAGAGAATTGGAAGAACTACTACAATGAGGCGATCAGTGACTTGCTGGCTTGGTATAAAGGAGTGTCATTGATACAGAGTAGAAAAAGAAATTGCTTTAACGACTTAACCTATTTTATTGTTCAGTATGACAAGGGGTAATTAAAGCATGTTAATCCTGTGGTCAAATGACCTCCTGATGTTGATCAGCATGGGTGCTCGGCAGGACTATGCATTTATAATGTTGATAGCTAAAAAGGAAATGTCTTTCTTTTTCAGTGAAAAGGATGCTTTTTAATCCTTGGAGAGAAACCCATTCTACGTAATGAACACCAGTCAGTAAGAGGCCGTGTTTGTTTATAATATATATAGAAAGTTTATACTTGAGGAAGTAAGGGTGGCTTCAATTGTGCCACTACCACATGGGAAGTCTGCAGTTTTTAGTATGAATAGTAATTGTTGTCATGCATACAAGCACACATTCGGAATTGTTCAGGATTTTGTTATTTTAAATGTGTTGCTAGAAGTTGGTACTTGAAAGGAATGTTCGCATACACAATGAAAACTACTGCGTATACCCAAAACTACAGATGGAAACATCTAAAGCAGACTTGACCTGAGCTCATTTATTTGAATGGTATCTGCTTTTCCCTGGAATGTGAGACTTAGGAGGACTATACTCCCCACCTCCCCTTCAGAACTGCCTTAGGCTTTACTTAGGGGCAATATTGATTATTTGCTATGTAAAGTCTTAAATGAAGGCTGACAACTTACCTTCAGAAGTTACGACTTAAAAAACATAAGCACTAGAATTAAAAATGGTCTACAAATCAATACTTTCAGCTGAGAAAAAGCAAAAAATCCATTGCATATGTGTTACTTGTGATTACTAAATTGCGTGTTTTATGTTTTACTTCATTTATACTTTGCCTTTCTCCCAAAGTGGCTTACATTATTCTTATCTCCTCCAATTCATTCTCACAACAACCCTGTGAAGTAGGTAAGTTAGGCTGAGTGTGTGATTGTGGCCCAAGGTCACCCAGCAGTCTTCCATGTCAGAGTGGGGACTGAACCTCTTCAGTATGCTCTCCCCACCTACCCCCACCCCCACCTTTGCAGGTCTCCCTATCTACCCCCACCCTTGGCACTCCACTACCCCCACCCTTGGGGCTCTCCCCACCTACCCCCACCCTTGGCATTCCTCTCATCCCACCTTTGCAGGTCTCCCTATCTACCGCCACTCTTGGCACTGTACTACCCCCCCTGGCATTCACTCATCCCCACCCTTGCTCTCATCCCACCTACCGCCCAACAATGAAACTGTTAAATACTGGGTTCCATGGATGAGTGCTAGGACATGGCTGACCACAGGCACAGGGTAAGTGTGGTCCCTTAGCGCCTTGTTGATTGTACATTTGTAGTCTGTGCAGATGCAGACATCCCCATTTGGCTTAAGTGGGGTTATGATGGGGGTCTCCCAGGTGGCATGGGGAACCGACTCTAAAACTCCTTGTGCCACCAAGCAGTCCAGCTCCACCTCAATTTTGGGATTGAGCACAAATGGAACTCTCTGGGCCTTGAGGCAGATGGGCGCACCTCAGGCCTTAGTCGGAGCGATACAGGGGGCCCTGTGTATCGGCCAAAAGTCCCATCAAAGACAGCAGGGAACTCATCACACACATAGTCTGAGGGCTGCATGTAGTGTACCCCCATTACTCTGAACCCCAAGGGTGCAAACCAGGACACTCCATGCAAGCTGGTGAGCTGTCCTTCAATGACAAACAAGTCGGAAATTCCTTCAAACTGTCTGTATTTCACGTGGAATTTGTTCCACCCCTTAATGGCCACCTAGTTCTTTTGGGAGTCCCGGAGAGTGAAGCCAGCATGTCTAAGGTGGGGACCCCCCTGTGGACAGAGCCTCTGGAGAGTCTCTTCAGAGGTGATGGAGATGGAGGACCCCATGTCCAGTTCCATCTTGCAAGGTACCCCCTCTATAAGCAATCACTTTAATTTTTTCAGGGGTGTCTCGGGGCAAATTAAATACCTGATGTTGGTGGATGGCAGTGGTGTGCAGATCTGCTGGCTCCTGGTGCATGGCGGTGCATCTCCGGGCTCCCTTGGAGCGGCAGGCATGGGCAATGTAGCTTGTCTTGCCACAGGTCCTGCAGGTAGCGTCTCAGAAATGGCAGGAGTGATGCTTGTGGGCCTCTCTGCAGCTGGTGCAGGGCGTTGATGTGACGGTCTCCGCTGGACAAGCGGTGGTGACAGAAGGTCATGAATCGCAGTGAGCTGGGCGGCGAATCTGATGGGTCTCTTCTTCATCTGATGCCTCAGAAGCTGAGCGGACGGAAGCCTGGTGTGCGGTGGAGGTCTGGTGGTTTCGCCAGGATTTCTCGAAGGTGGTGGCCTCACATAGTACCTTTGCTAGTGTGAGGTCCTCATGGCTGATGAGCTTTTGATGTAGTTTCTCCTCTTGGATGCCCATCATGAACCAGTCCAGGAGGGAGTCATCGAGACTTGGGAACTCGCATGTGAGGGCCGGTTGGCAAAGGTCTGCCACGAAGTCAGCAGCCGTCTCATTGGACATTTGCTGGCGCATGTAGAAGCCCACGCGGTGTGCCATCTTCGTGGGCTGAGGCGTGGCCCATGCGGGGTGCCATCTTCGTGGGCTGAGGCGTGAAATGGCTGGTGAGCGCCGTGATGAGGGCATCGTAAGTGGCCACCTCGAGCATGGTGGGTGCGATGAGGCCCTGTACTAGCTTCAGGGCTGCAATTCTGCAGGAACTGAGCAGAAGAGCCTTCTCCTCCTCTTTGTCCTTAATGTCCTGGAGCAGTACGGTGTACTTGAGCCACTGCATCCAGGTTTCCCAAAGCTCTGGGTGAGCAGGGTCAAATTCCAGCAGATCTCCTGGAGTGGCAGCCATGGTCCCGGTTGTGATGCTATGTGTGTGGCACTGGAGCTTGGTACACCGTGTGGTGCAGATGGGTGCTGGGCTGAGTCAACAGGATCCCATCTTCATCGCCACTGTTAAATACTGGGTTCCATGGATGAGCAGACCCACAACTACTGATCAGCTCTACTTTATTAGTGATTTCAGCTAGTACAAGACTTAACTCCAGGGCCCCAACCCTGTTTAAATAGCATGCAATCACCACACGCAAACACACCCCACTCCCAACGATAGGCTATTTACATAACATTATTTCTTGACTGGTTACTTCCAGAGTACTGGTGGGCTATGGTTCTTGGGCTCCAAGCTCAGCCAGTCTCTGGTAGAACAGTCCTGCGATGTTTCAGTCCCAGTATATAACAAAAAAATTCTTCAAATACATTAGAAGCAGGAAACTAGCGAAGGAAGCATTGGGGCCCTTGGATGACCAA
>NW_015170308.1:17705-17818 GCF_001447785.1 Gekko japonicus | reverse complement strand
GATCAACAAAGCAAATTGGATTCAATGTGGCCAAGTGCAAAGTGATGCACATTGGAGCCAAAAATCCTAACTATAAATACACGTTGATGGGGTCCAAACTGGCAGAGATTGAC
>NW_015170308.1:13000-17593 GCF_001447785.1 Gekko japonicus | reverse complement strand
TTGGGCCTCTTTCGTTTGGAGAAACAATGGCTGAGGGGTGACATGATTGAGGTTTATAAGATTATGCATGGAATAGAGCAGGTAGAGAACGAAGTACTTTTTCCCCTTTCTCACAATGCAAGAACTCGTGGGTACTCAATGAAATTGCCGAGCAGTCGGGTTAGAATAGATAAAAGGAAGTACTTCTTCACCCTAAGAGTGATTAACATATGGAATTCACTGCCACAGGAGGTGGTGGCGGCTACAAGCATGGATGGCTTCAAGAGGGAATTACATAAACATATGGAGCAGAGGTCCATCAGTGGCTATTAGCCACAAGGTATAGATAGGAACTCTTAGTCTGGAACAAGTGATGCACTGTATTCTTGGTGCTTGGGGGGGGGGCAACAGTGGGAGGGCTTCTAGTGTCCTGGCCCCACTGGTGGACCTCCTGATGTGGCGGCTACAAGCATGGATGGCTTCAAGAGGGAATTACATAAACATATGGAGCAGAGGTCCATCAGTGGCTATTAGCCACAAGGTATAGATAGGAACTCTTAGTCTGGAACAAGTGATGCACTGTATTCTTGGTGCTGGGGGGGGGGCAACAGTGGGAGGGCTTCTAGTGTCCTGGCCCCACTGGTGGACCTCCTGATGGCACCTGGTATTTTTGGCCACTGTGTGACGGACTGGATGGGCCATTGGCCTGATCCAACATTGGCTTCTCTTATGTTCTTATGTTCTCTTATGGTCTTACAATCTTCCTTAAGATCATCTGCCGAAGCCCTTTCCTCAGTACTCCTGCCTTTGGTGTGTGATGCGTGGATTTGATAAAGGGACTAATAAAAACCAGGGCTTTTTATCTGAAGTGAAGCATTTTTATTTCATATATTAATAGACATCCCAAATTACCTGAACCTAAGGCTGGTATAGCCTTTTGACTCAATGAAAGTGATTTGCTTTAATTGGAACATGTTTTTATAGAGTTAATTACAGGTGTAACTACCAACCTCAAAAAGCTGAGATTTCTCACTTTATGTATCATTTGTTTGATGTATTATGTTTAATGGTAACATGAAAATGGGGAAAAATCAAAGCAAGGTGGATGGCTAGTGAGGGGAATGACTTTGTCTGCAATGGCCCAGTTATAGAATAAGCGACTCACACCTTCTTTATTAAGTAGTTTGGGGTGAATTTCTTTGCCTAGCTTTTAACAAATGTCATTATCTGCCCTATTGCTGCCTGCTGTTCTTGTTTTGCTTTACTGATTTTATTGGCTGTTGTATTTGATTTTATTATACTGGGCCTGTAGTATATTGTGAATTTTATTTTATTAAGATTTTATTATAAGCCACCTTGGAAAAATATTTTAGAAAGGTGGGATGAATCTACTTCCTCATTATATACTAGAGATATACTGGTAGAATTTAAAGACTTTCGAACATGGCAGAGGATCCTTGCAGAGGCTAGAGAGTGCGGTGGTTCGTGACTTCCAGGGCTTGAAGATTCAAGTTTTTCCAGATCTTCCCCCCTGAATTTTTAAAGATTAGAAGAGATCTTAAAGACACCACTGCTAAACTGCGGGATTTAGGAATAAGATATCGTTGGCTCTGTACAGACAAATTGTGTGTCCAACATGGCTCAATCTCTTACACTGCCTACAACTCTACTTCAGGTGAACTAATGCTGGCTGCCTTAAATTCTTCTCCTTCTGAATCATGAGCCAATAGAGCCAATAGGGCGTTAGGAGAGACGCCCGGGATCCAGTAGAAACATAGCAGCATATTTTGAGCTTGAATGTTAATTCAGATCAGCGTCCTATCTGAATTTAATATTCTTAAGACTTGTTGTCTAACATTTATGAAACTGAGAGCTTTGGCACCACTATAATATCTCCTGAAGAAGATCCATTTTTTGAAACGTTGTTATGTAATCCGGAGACGACGTTGATTATGTACCTTGGTTCAAGGATTTTCTATTCAGTTGTGTATCATGTTGTAGTGCTTTAAATTTTAATACATAAACAGCATTCTTTATAAGTCTTATGACTGTTTGATTGTGGGTCAGACTATCACGACTGTTGGCTTTATACTTGTTTAACTGATTGGGTCGTGTGTCCAGATTTCTTTGTTCCCTTAGCTCTTGAATTTTGGGGCATAGGCTTCTGACATTTGCATAGAAACACCTCCACACTGTGTTTCTCTCTAGATATCTCTGGTGCATGCCTTTTCCACTCTGGCCCTTTGGTCTCTTTTACTGGCTATCCTGCTTTACTTTATCCTCACTCTCCTTGTCTGTCCAGTCCTCATTTGTGCAGTCAGAAGCATTTTTCCTCTTCGTCTCTTTTGGGGCAAATCTGCCAGAACCAGATACTTCTCACCTCCTGTTGGCTATCCCCTCGAACCAGAACACAACAATGGAATGATTTTAAAAACATGGCTGAGCTCTGAGATGTTGCAGACACTAAAGATTAAAATAAAATGCAAAAAAGGAAAGTCTTGGGAATTAATAGGATCAGGTGAAGAAAAAAAGAGAGTAGGTGGTCCCCACCCCTTTTCAAGTCACAGTTGATAGGCAAGAGAGGGAAGAATCCATATTTTTTCTCTGTGTGGTTCCCAGCAAATGACTTATTTATTTTAACATTGCCTTTTTTTTCCTTTTCCTTTTTTTTTTTTGTTCTGCTCCTTGATGGATCTGGCTGTGGTGGTAGAAACAGTTTTGTGCATGTATAAGGACTGGAAGCCAGGAGACCTTTGTGCCCTGTCATTTCTACAGTGATAATCAGGTCCATGATAGATGCCAAACTTCATGAAGGACTTGAAGTAAAATTGATTTTATTTTCAAAACATTCTGGGAAATAAATAATTTTCTCTCATGGCCATTCTGCCAGACATTTGCTTTTGTTTTGTTTTAATGACTGACTTTATTACTTGCTATGTATTATGTGTACACAGAAGAGGGGAGAAGCATGTATGCTCCTTGGAGGAAGGGTGGCATCAAAATGCAATACAGAGCAGTGGTCTGTATCCACTGTGCGTGTGTTTTTTATGTGTACACATTTTTGGTGGTTTCGTTGTTAACCTGCCTTTTGTTTTTTTCCTGAGAGGAAGGTGGGATATAAATTTTAGGTTTTTTTTCCCCTGAGAGGAAGGTGGGATATAAATTTTAAACATAAAATGCATAAATGTATAAATAACTATACCGTATCTCTGGCAGGCCTTAATTGCATTTTCCTAAAGATTCTGATCATATTTCATCCTAAAGGCATCTTTTTAAAGACAGTCTCAGATTCTCTTATTTAAAAATTATTTCTGTATCTATCTCTTGTTCAGTTTGCTACCCCTATTCTCTTGGAAACTTAGCTAGTTATACTGAAGTAGTGTGATTCCACTGCTGAAAGCATTCAGCGGATAAATGGTGGGCTGTTTTTCAAATGTCATGAAAAGAACTAAGTTTCTATTCCACAGAACTAGGGAGAGCTGGCTTGTGTCAGATTGATGAATTATGTAAAACCTGGTTTCCTTATGTATTATTAATCACCCCAAACAAATGAAGGCATTCTAATTAATTTGTGATTATTTCTACCTGCAAACCAGAAAGCAAGTTATCCAAGCTAAAACAGAAATAAACCTTCTGTTGCCTAAATACAAGGGATTTTAGTTAAGTACCAGTAAAACGGCAGATGCCTGTATATTTAGTTTATTTCATTTTGGAAAAAAAAAACCCTTTCATTCCAAATATGTTTATTTTATGAACCATCTTTTAATATAGTATTGGTGGAAAGCACGAGTCAGAAGCCTTGCTAAAGTTAAGCACATCCAGTTCTGAGCCATTAGCTAGGCGTTTTATGGTGATGAGTACATGAGTGAGCTCCCGTCTCTAGTTCCAGCTCCTGCCAACCTAGCAGTTCGAAAGCAAGAAATTGCAAGTAGATAAATAGGGACCACTTCGGTGGGAAGGTAACAGCATTCCGTGCACCTTGGTGTTTAGTCATGCCGGCCACATGACCACGGAAATGTCTTCGGACAGCGCTGGCTCTTCGGCTTTGAAACGGAGATGAGCACCGCAACCCTAGAGTCGGACTCGACTGGCTTTCGAGCAAGGGAACCTTTACCTTTACCTTTTTACATGGGGGGGTTAGGGTTGCCTGTAGGATCGCCAAGTCTACCCTATAGATCTGAGCCTTGCTATTCCTTCTGTTGTTTGGTGGAGCAGTGGGAGCAAATATGGGGGAGACAGTGTCATGCTGATGCTGTGATGTCACCACCTCAAAGTGATGCTCTAAGATTCACCAAAACTAAGAATTTTAGGTGAATCCTAGAGTGTCTCCCTGTTGCAGTGATGTCACTTCTGGTTTTGTGCTAGTGCAGTGCTGCTTTTGTTATCCTACCATCCAGCATCCCCTGCTGGTTTCCAGGATTGATCTGGCAACCCTAGTTGCTGGGGCTCCATCATTTTAAACCATGAACTGAATTATGATAATGGTATGGGTGGGGTCCATAGATGTTGTGGCAGAATGGGACTGCTCTGGCCTGCAGGCCCTGTTACACCCTGCCCTCCAAAGTTTTCCCCAAAACCTGGAGAGGCTTCTCTCTCTCTCTCTCTCTCTCTCTC
>NW_015170308.1:4253-11978 GCF_001447785.1 Gekko japonicus | reverse complement strand
ACCATAATAACAACAATAATTTTTATTTATTTATTTATTTATTAATTATTAAATTTATATCCCGCCCTCCCCTGTAGGGCTCAGGGCGGCTCACAAGGCGTTCCGTGCGCCTTAGTGTTTAGTCATGCCGGCTACATGACCACGGAAACGTCTTCGGACAGCGCTGGCTCTTCGGCTTTGAAACGGAGATGAGCACCGCAACCCTAGAGTCGGATTTGACTGGCTTTCGAGCAAGGGAACCTTTACCTTTACCTTTACTTCTCTTTCTGCTGTTAGAGGTTCTGGAGTTTAAACCTGCCTGAACGTCATCAGTTGTTCAGCTCCATTCTCAGATTCTGGAAGAGGTGCTTGAGAGTGATTATTCATATCATATATGTTCAGAGGCACACATTCTTTTACACAGGCACGTTCCAGCAAGGTTGCTTGGAATTAATGATTAAAAGCAGGCTGAATAATACTGGACATTTTTTTTTCTCCTGCCCCTTCTCCTGGCCCCAATGGAGGCAATCCACAAATAGTATAAATATCATTCTGCCCAGTGTTCTCACTTGTTACCACAGAGAAACAAACATGGAAAAAGCAAAGGGACTTGGGAGAAAAGGTGACAGGACAGAGCATATGAGAGTGAATTAGCTCAGGAAGTGGTTAATTGATATGTCACCACTTTGCAGCTTCTCTCCAGTCCTTCAGAAAACTACCTGCACATTTACCATGACATCTCTACAAAAAAAGAGAAAGGGACTAGACCCTTTAAAAAGAACTCGAATGGTGGATGTTCAAAGAGGGGGCATTGCATATTCCTGAGGGACATTGCCCCCATATGCCCCCTGAAGCTATAGATATGGTCTGAATAGTGCCGTGGTAGGATACCTCCTAGGAACCCTATTATAACTTAGATTTTATGGTTGACAAAAGGTGGGATATATAAGTAAATAATGTTCTCCTTGTTATTAGGCAAATATATACTTATATATGTGGGGGACGGTTTCTTTGCACGGTTTCTTTCTCTCAAGGGGGAAATGAAGTTTTCAATCTGTATACTGAAAACTCATGAACTTTTAAACTTTTAAACAATATTTTTGTTGAAGAGATTCCAGAACTTTGTTCTGGTGCATTCCCCAGAAGAAACAAAAAGCCCTGCATATATGCATTCACTTTTTCCCCAGTGGGAAAGCTTTCAAGCATGCAACCATTCACCTGTATCATGATGATATATACTCCAAGATAAAATATACAATTTAATTCTGTTGGTTGTGCAAATTGAATTGCAGCCATACATAGGGGATCTATAAAATGTCAAGAAAACTTTGGGTTGGCTCGTACAGAGGATTTCTGTGTAGAGAAGGTATTTCTGTTCATGAAGCACAACTTTCTTACCTCTCTCTCCCGCTGCAGCTGAAAATGCACCCCTCCCCTAAAATGCTGTTCCTGGGGGATGGGGACCCCCAGTAACAGCAGTGGGCAGAGTTGGAGGTCTGCAGTGGGAGGGGGCAATCAATGAAAGATGCTCCCCTTCACCTACATGAATCATCTGTGAAATCCAACATCTTACAAGCAACTTAACTTGTAAGATGAACTTGCAGCTGTGATTTTTTTTTACAAGTTATCGAATAAACTGTTAATTATAATACGTGGTAAGGATTAAAATCCCTATATAATTGCATTGTAAATGTTTCCTCAGGTAGAAAGCTGTGAACATATCCAATGCACAATGCTGTCTCCATTTTGTGATGTCATGTTGTCTTTGATGGTAATTAAAGATCACTTACCATGTAAAAGACGAATTCCCATCCATGGCCATTCTTATGGCTTGTGAGCAAAGTTGCATACGTATATCTTTGTAGAATCCCCAAGTGTCACAACAAGACCCAGAGAAAGGCTTGTCCTGATTTCAAGTAGCTGAACACAAGAGGCAGGTTGATATTTTCTCTTAGCCAGAGGCATAGATCCAGTGCCTGAGGCTGTTTTAATGTTGCGATCAAACTTTTTTTTACCCTTTCCCTCAGAAAACCCCCCTGACTGTCTCTAAAGTGCATAGTTTGCTCTAGGCATCAGTTCATTGTCCTATTTTCTATTTTTATTTATGTAGTAAAAAGTACTTAGAAAAAAGAGCTAATTGATATTTATTTGATGGTCAGTTCAGTGAACTGGGTAGTCTTGGATATTAGCTAGTACTAATCTCTAGCAGCAATCACTGGGCCACTCCATGGAAGCAAGTGCAGCATAGTGGTTAGAGTTTCAGACTAAGATCTGTGAGACCCACGTTCAAATCACCACTCTGCTGTGGAAGCTCACTAGTGGCGCTTTCACACATGCTGAATAACACACTCTCAAGCAAAGGAGAAGGGGAAAACAAATGTACTGAGAATACCTCAAAGGTCACTCTACAGCAGGTAAAATTTATATCAAAAGAAATATATTTATTATATCATGTACACAACAACATAGTTAAAAACATACGGTATGAGTATCAGGCTGCATTAAAAGGCATCCAAAATAAGTTTTACATAAGTTGATGATAAATACCAAATAACCAACACAAGACCATACACATTTTGGTCTCTTCAGTGGTCAATAATACATAACATAGTTTTTAGAAACACATCTGGAAAATAAACAATATTTTAACCCTGACCAGGTGATGTTATCTGGAAATACAGAAGGGAAGAAAAAAGCCAAATTGTTATAATAGATATAAGCATCATTAATACTGTATTAATTGGGGGGGGGGATTGACAGGCATTCAGTCTGTGTGAAAAAAATTAAGCGATTTTGGGCAAGTATACATTCTCGTCTTAATTTACTCCACAGGGGTGATGTGAGGATGAAATGCAGGATAGGAGAATGATGTAAGCTGCTTTGGATCCTTATTTTGGAGAAAGGTGGGTATAGATGAAATAACTAATAAAGATGGGGAGGCAAATAAAAGGACACAGGAGGGAGAGAAGGGCACAGGAAGGGGGGGTACATATGAATACACATGAAGCTGCCTTATACCGAGACTATTGGTCCATCAAAGTCAGTATTGTCTATTGAGATGGGCAGTGTTGTAAAAAATTTTGGGTTTGGATCAGAAAATTGAACCTGATTGTATAAAGAAATCATGTCTGCAGTTTCAGCTTCTAGCACACAGAGCCAAACTCCAAAAATGCAATGTTCTCTTTCTTTGTCTGTAATCAACCCTCTCTGTGTCACATACGCAGGAAAGGACCTGCATTCCTTTCCCATAGTTAATATCAATTTAAATGGCACATAGGTATGAAAGATTTAGGGCTATCAAGCTATAAAATGTTCCTATAGAGCAACCATTTGGCCAAGGAGGTTTTCTTATTAGCAAATTAATGACTCCGGGAATGCAGTTATTCACACTCCCAGTTACAAAGCATAGATAAGGGCCATGTCTGGTTTATCTCAAGCACCCAAAACAAAAAAAACATTCTGAACATCAAGCAAACATAAACAAGTCTATAGTGTCATTCAGAATTTAAAGTGTTATCTTGTGTTGTTTTGTAAATGAAATATTTTGAGACAGTGTAAAACTTGAGCTCTGTGGGACATCCTTTGCGCAGGAAGAGCCCACAATTATCAAAGCAATCATGTCAGTCCTCATAATATACACATGTAATAGCCCCTTGTGAAACAATTGATCAGTATTGTATAAATTGAGGTGCCTTTTACCATTTCAGGGCCGATTCCTTGAGACTCAGAGAGATTGTGCTGCTTCTGAGAATCATTAAATTTGCCCAGGAATTCTCGTGCATGCAAGGGGGGGGGGGACTCTGTCTGTCTGTGTATATAACCTTTATCTCTTTAGGAAGTATATCCAGTGTATTGTTTGAATTTCGGCTGAGCGCCCAGCTGGCCTCGTGCCTGGTGTTTTAGCCTTGATAATTGTAATAAAGGAGAGTTCTATTTAAGTAAAAGTGACCTTGTAGTGCATTTCGGCCAGCTTTTGGTGGCACACACTCTCGCCTTTGGTACGGGGCTTCACCATTGCGGGACCAACCGAGGGTAGGGTGGAACTATCACACATTTAAGGGGTCACACGGGGGAAAATTCACCCCACAGGCAGCAGCTCCCCAGGCTCTCTGATAGGGGCCTTCCATATCATTTAGTACCACATCTTTTAAACTGGAGATGCCAGGGATTTGAACTTGAGACCTTCTGAATGCCAAGCAGAACCTCTACTACTGATTCACAGCCTCTTCCAGACATGAGAGTTGTCAGGAGGAGGAAAAGAGGAAAGATGAGGCACCCATCTCTTTCAATAATGAGGATTTTTAAGGGAGAGTGCTGCCTTTATTTGGTGATGTCATCAATGGTGACACAGCAACCCCCCCTTTTAAAAAATGCACTAAAATATCAATATTATTATTATTATTATTACATGGGATTTTTACCCCGCCCACCCCCGAAGGGCTCTGGGCGGCTTACAGGGTATTGTGTCTGCACACACAGTCCAACCACTGAAAAGTGGGCTGGATGTGGGTGAGTGGGAGCGGGACAAAGAAAACTGACAGGAACATTACGCAGGAGGATTATTTATTTATCAAATTTATACCCCGCCCTTCCTGCCGAAGCAGGCTGAGGGCAGCTTACAAAGTTAAAACTAATGGTACAAAGTAGGGTTGCCAAAGGGGCCTGGGGGGTGGGGAACCCCCCGCTTTGGAGGCCCGATTTCCGCAGCAGCGGAATCGGGCCCCGGGGGTAACTCCGCCCCTGAAGCTGTGTCACCAGAGGTGACGCAGCCACGTCACTCACGTTGGGGGCATGGCCCAGATCGTCACGCCCCCAACGTGAGCACGTAGCACGTCACCTCCCGGCGAGGCTCCCCCGCTCCGAGGGGTGAGTAGACTTGGCAACCCTAGTACAAAGATGCTGGCAGAAATCAGGATAACCTGAAGTGGTATGGGGTCAGAACCCACCCCCCAAAAAACACCAGGCAGAAAAGCCCAAAGGTGGGTAGGCTGGTGAGTGGGAAGGAGGGAAAGAATCAGGAAAAGTGGAGAGGCTATGGGAGCTTTCAGGAAAGGGAAATAGGAAATCCTGGGGGAGGCAAAAATTAGAATCCCCCCACAAGTCCTTGTAGGTCTCCTTCTTGTCTATAAATATTTAATAGATTTTTACCTAATATTCCTTTCAAAGGACAGAATGTAAATGTAGATGCAAACAGACATTTGCTGTTTTGCAGCTGTAAAAGGTAGAGGTTTCCTTGCTCAAAAGCCAGTCGAATCCGACTCTAGGGTTGCGGTGCTCATCTCCATTTCAAAGCCAAAGAGCCAGCGCTGTCCGAAGACATTTCCATGGTCATGTGGCCAGCATGACTAAACACCAAGGCACATGGAATGCTGTTACCTTCCCACTGAAGTGGTACCTATTTATCTACTTGCAATTTCTTGCTTTCGAACTGTTAGGTTGGCAGGAGCTGGAACTAGAGATGGGAGCTCACTCCGTCATGTGGCACACTTGGGTCTCGAACTGCTGAACTACTGACCTTCCACAGCCTGCAGTTCACCGTCTTAACCACTTGAGCCACCGCAGCTCCTCTTTTCAGCTGTATGTAACACAAATAATATGGAACATAAAAGGTTGTAATAGTGTACATTTTATGCCACTTTAAAATGTGAGAGACTAGTGATGGCCAACAGTCTTAGATTTCCTATTCTAATCCCAAATGCTTGCTTCAGGACCATTTGCAATCTGCTCTTTATTGCATAGTTCCAATAAAGGCAACACAGACTATGTTAATTATTTTAATTGAGGAAGATGCTTTCTTTTATAGCTCAAGTGGTGATAAAGATTGCAATACATGGCAAGTATACTTTTGATCCATCTTCAGACATAGTTGTCTGTCAGGATAGTTTAAATGAATAATACCAAAGATATTTAAACAACTCCTAGCATCTCAAAGCATGTCACCCAAATGCCTAAAGCAGGGAATACTTAGCTTAGAGCATTTGACAAACCATTCTTTGGTGTTCAAACTCACTTTTTAAACTTTTCCATTTGGGCTGGTTATTTTTCAAGACCTGTCAGTTATTCCCTGTGCCTTTGGAAATAATTCACAGTTTTCCAGCATAGTCCTGGTTCAGATGTAACACCAAACCATAGTCGGGTGCTATATAATAAGCCTGAAAAGGCTTTGGGCTCACTTACAGAATTTCTCCTCATCCTTATTTCTTCTGTCACACACCATGAGCCAGTTAGTTACTTCCCATGCTATGATCTAACAACTCATGCATCACATGAGTCTTCCTCAGAAGGCTTCTTTCTTAATTTGAAGGGAGTTATTGGATGCAGTCAGTCAGTCAGTCAGTCAACCAACCTTTATTGGCATAGATAAAATACAGCATGGATCACATTTTGAAATTGATATAAAAATATGTAAACATAAAACAGTCAACCCGCCAGAGCTTTGACCTTATATTCTCTTACCCTCATAGCGATAGAGAGAAATCGCGCTACTGAGAAAGTAATGTGAGGGCAGAGATCTGATAAAAGGAAAGATATAAATTGGATGCAATTCTTACTTTGGTGTTACATCCAAACTGACAAACTATCATTTGCACTTGCTGTGTAAACTAGAGGTGTGCATTTCAACTTTTTTTGTAATAAATTCAGACTCAGATTTTAGATAAGGCACTGTTTTCATTCTCCTGATTTTTCAGAAGTGTTGTTACTGATCTAGGGATTTTCCCCCCAGGACTATTATTTTGCCATCCCTCACCCTTGAGGTAGCAGGAGCAGGGAGGGAAAGACGATGGTGGCCCTGGACTTACCATGTTGGCAACATCCCAACTACAGGCTTTTCCCTGTCACCATCCTCAGAGGCCACAGAACACACCCCACAGCCAGAAAACAGTGGGCTGCCTTCTAGACTCCTGCAGTGGGCATTTCCTTCCCTGCCCCCAGCAACTGAATAGTTTTATCTAGATATAAAAGTATAGCAGTATGTGTGCTTGGTTTTTTGAATTTTGAGTTTTCGTTTTTAAAAAGGCTTTAGCCACTTCAATAGCTGGGAATTTAGATAACTCACCATGCAGATTGCCATACTGTTAAACACATAAATACAAAGGGATTTAAAAACTATTGCATTGCTAATTTTTTTTAAAAATAAAAAGCCATCCATGGTGGGGGAGGATATGGCAGCTGTGACAACCTAATCTTGTGGGGGTCCAGGAGCCTTCTCACCATTTTCTGCAGAGGAGGTGGGGTCTGCTGACTCCAATGGTGGTAGCAGGGAGAAGTCTTCAGTGGGGACAATGCTGGCATGGTAAGCACAGGTTTCGTTTGGTCCTTTCCCCTTTAAAATTAAAAGGGACATGGGTAGAAGCCTGATCTATCTGACCATCAGCAATCAATCGACATCTCTGTTCTCAAGGGAAGGAAGAAGAAGAAGAAGAAGAAGAAGAAGAAGAAGAGATTGGATTTATACCCCGCCCTTCACTACCCAAAGGTGTCTCAGAGCGGCTTACAAACTCCTTTCCCTTCCCCCTCCCCACAACAGACACCCTGTGAGGTAGGTGGGGCTGAGAGAACTCTTGACAGAAACTGCTCTTTTTCAATAACAGCTGTGCCAGAGATTGTGACTGACCCAAGATCACATCAGCAGGTGCAAGTAGAGGAGTGGGGAATCAAACCCGGTTCTCCCAGATTAGAGTCTGCGCACTCAACCACTGCACCAAACTGGCTCTCTAACAGCTGTTTCCCAGACCAGCTCATTCT
>NW_015170308.1:0-4237 GCF_001447785.1 Gekko japonicus | reverse complement strand
ACTCCTGTGCCTCCCCTAAACCCCAAAATTTCAGGACATAAATTTTTGTTACTCCAGATTTTCAAGAATGTTTTGGGTCATTTGGGGTTAGGGTTGCCAGGTCTAGGTTGGAAAATACCTGGAGGCTTTGGGGGTGGATCCAGGAGAGGGTGGGGTTTGGGGAAGGGAGGGGCCTCAGCATGGTACAATGCCATGGAGTCCACCCTTCAAAGCAGGCATTTTTCTCCAGGGGAGCTGATCTCAGCTGGAGAACAGTTGCAAAACGAGAAGATCTCCAGGCCCCACCTGGAGGCTGGCAACCCTATTTGGGGTACTCCTGAGCTGACATGAAATAGCCAGTTTCCCGGAGAGACAGGCACAGATCAGGAGTCTCAATGCGTGGATGAGACGATGGTGTAGAGGGGAAGGGTTCAGGTTTGTTAGGCACTGGGATTCTTTTTGGAACAAGAGGGAGCTGTACAGGCGAGACGGTCTCCACTTGTCCCGAGAAGGAACCAGGCTGCTGGCGCTTAAAATCAAAAAGGTGGCAGAGCAGTTTTTAAACTGAATATTGGGGGAAAGCCGACAGGAGATGAAAAGTCTCTGGTTCGGGTTGGCTCATCTCAGAGAGATGAGGGGGTACCTGTTGCTTTTCTACAGGGAGGTGGATTGAAATTGTCCACTGAGACCATGGCTAGTGACATGGACTGCCTGACAAGGTCTCGAGATTGCAAGAGGAAGGTGGCAGGCTTAACCAGTATGGGAAATTACAGCTGTTTCTATACAAATGCTCGAAGTGTCCGAGGTAAAATCGGGGAGTTGGAGTGCTTGGTGTCAGAGGGAAAAATAGACATTGTGGGTATTTCAGAAACTTGGTGGGATGAGGAAAATCAGTGGGATACGGTGATTCCCGGTTATATATTATATCGGAAGGATAGGGGGGGAAGGGTTGGAGGTGGGGTGGCTCTGTATGTCAGAGAGGGTATAAAGTCCAGAAAGATCGAGAGGCTAAGAGAATTGGATTCGCTTCTTGAAGTTCTGTGGGTTGAAATAGGGGGGCCAAAAGGAAACTTAACACTGGGAGTTTGTTATCGCCCACCGGATCAAAAGATAGAGGAGGATTATAAAATGATGAATGAATTAAAGATAGCAGCTAGACAAAAACACTGTGTCGTAATAGGTGATTTTAACTACCCACACATTGATTGGGTCAATATGTGTTCTAGTCGAGAGAAAGAGATTGAGTTTCTAGACACTCTAAATGACTGTGCTATGGAGCAGATGGTCATGGAACCTACCAGGGGAGAGGCGATCCTTGATTTGGTCCTAAGTAACACTCAAGACCTGGTGAGAGATGTAAAAGTGATTGCACCGCTTGGGAACAGTGATCATAATGTTGTTGAGTTCAACATTTGTACAAATAGGGAATTGGCCAAAAAGACTCACACAACCACTTTTAACTTTAAAAGGGGTAATTTTTCTGATATGAGGGGACATGTGGGGAGGAAACTGAAGGGAAAAGTAGAAAGGGTCAAAACCATTGGGGAAGCTTGGAAACTGTTTAAAACTACAATTCTAGAAGCTCAAATAAAATATATTCCGCAGGTTAGGAAAGGCACAAACAGGTATAAGAAAAAGCCTACATGGTTAACAAACAAAGTAATGGAAGCTGTAAAAGGTAAAAAGGATTCCTTTAAGCGGTGGAAAGCTAGTCACAGTGAGGCTGATAAAACAGAACACAGGCTATGGCAAATAAAATGCAAGTCTGTGGTCAGGCATGCAAAAAGGGAATATGAGGAGCATATAGCAAAAAATGTAAAGACCAACAATAAAACTTTCTTCAAATACATTAGAAACAGGAAACCAGCCAGGGAGGCAGTGGGGCCCTTGGATGACCAAGGGGTAAAAGGAGTACTGAAGGATGATAGGGAAATGGCTGAGAAGCTAAATGCATTTTTTGCCTCCGTCTTCACTGTGGAAGATGAGAGGTGCTTGCCCACTCCAGAGCCGCTGAGTTCGGGAGGGGTGTTGAAAGACCTGAGTCAGATTGAGGTGACGAGAGAGGAGGTCCTAAAACTGATAGACAACTTAAAAACTGAAAAATCACCAGGCCCAGATGGCATACATCCGAGAGTTCTGAAAGAACTCAAATGTGAACTTGTAGATCTCCTGACAAAGATATGTAATCTTTCCTTAAAATCTGCCTCCATTCCTGAGGACTGGAAGGTAGCTAATGTCACTCCCATCTTTAAAAAGGGTTCCAGAGGAGATCCGGGAAATTACAGGCCAGTCAGTCTGACGTCGATACCGGGTAAATTGGTGGAAACCATTATTAAGGAAAGAATTAGTAGGCACATAGATGAACAAAACCTATTGAGGCAGACTCAACATGGGTTCTGTAAGGGAAGATCTTGTCTCACTAACCTGTTAATGTTCTTTGAGGGGGTGAACAAACATGTGGACAAGGGGGATCCAATAGATATTGTTTACCTTGACTTCCAGAAAGCTTTTGATAAAGTTCCTCATCAAAGGCTCCTAAGTAAGCTCAAAAATCATGGGATAAAAGGACAAGTCCTTTTATGGATCAAAAACTGGCTAATTAATAGAAAACAGAGAGTGAGTATAAATGGGCAGTTCTCCCAGTGGAGGGGTGTAAGCAGTGGGGTACCACAGGGATCAGTACTTGGTCCACTGCTTTTTAACTTGTTCATTAATGATTTGGAGTTGGGAGTAAGCAGTGAAGTGGCTAAATTTGCGGATGATACGAAGTTGTTCAGGGTGGTGAAAACCAGTGAGGATTGTGAGGCACTCCAAAGGGATCTGTCAAAGTTGGGCGAGTGGGCGTCAACATGGCAAATGGGGTTCAATGTGGCCAAGTGCAAGGTGATGCACATTGGAGCCAAAAATCCTAACTATAAATACACGTTGATGGGGTCTGAACTGGCAGAGACTGATCAAGAGAGAGATCTTGGAGTTGTAGTAGATAACTCACTGAAAATGTCGAGACAGTGTGTGACTGCAATAAAGAAGGCCAATGCTATGCTGGGGATTATTAGGAAGGGTATTGTAAACAGATCAGCCAATATCATAATGCCGCTATATAAATCAATGGTGCGACCTCATCTGGAATACTGTGTGCAATTCTGGTCACCACACCTTAAAAAGGATATTATAGCTTTGGGAAAAGTGCAGAAAAGGGCAACTCGAATGATAAAGGGGTTGGAACACTTTCCCTATGAGGAAAGGTTAAGGCGCTTAGGGCTCTTTAGCTTGGAGAAACGACGACTGAGGGGTGACATGATTGAGGTTTATAAGATTATGCATGGGAAAGAGCAGGTAGAGAAAGAGGTACTTTTCTCCCTTTCTCACAATACAAGAACTCGTGGGCACTCCATGAAATTGCTGAGCGGTCGGGTTAGAACGGATAAAAGGAAGTACTTCTTCACCCAAAGAGTGATTAACACTTGGAATTCACTGCCACAGGAAGTGGTGGCAGCTACAAGCATGGACGGCTTCAAAAGGGAATTAGATAAGCATATGGAGCAGAGGTCCATCAGTGGCTATTAGCCACAAGGTATAGATAGGGACTCTGGGGCAAGTGATGCTCTGTCATCTTGGTGCTTGGGGGGGGGTCAACAGTGGGAGGGCTTCTAATGTCCTGGCCCCACTGGTGGACCTCCTGATGGCACTGGTATTTCTGGCCACTGTGGGATACAGAGTGTTGGACTGGATGGGCCTTTGGCCTGATCCAACATTGGCATCTCTTATGTTCTTATGTTCTTATTGATATAACACTATTGCATTGCTAATTTTTTTTTTAAAAAAGCCATCCATGGTGGGGGAGGATATGGCAGCTATGACAACCTAATCTTGTGGGGGTCCAGGAGCCCTCCCACCGTTTTCTGCAGAGGAGGTGGGGTCTGCTGAGTCCAATGGCGGTAGCGGGGAGAAGTCTTCAATGGGGACAATGCTGGCATGGTAAGCACAGAATTCGTTTGGTCCTTCCCCCTTTAAAATTAAAAGGGACATAGGTAGAAGCCTGATCTATCTGACCATCAGCAATCAATCGGCATCTCTGTTCTCAAGGGAAGGAAAACACTAACAGCTGTTTCCCAGACCAGCTCATTCTCTTTCGCTTCCCACTTCTGTGCCTCCCCCAAACCCACAAAATTTCAGGACATAAAATTTTGTTACTCCAGATTTTCAAGAGTGTTTTGGGTCATTTGGGGTTACGGTTGCCAGGTCTAGGTTGGAAAAT
>NW_015170307.1:643124-647515 GCF_001447785.1 Gekko japonicus | reverse complement strand
CTCCTGCAGGAAATGACCCCTGTGTTTGAGCCACCCAATGTAAGTCAAATTGGGACTCCCTCACTGAAAGCTGAAGAAATATAAAGATAGATAGAGCCATCATCACACTGCCACACGCCTGCCGCCTAGGGTTGCCAACCTCCTGGTAGTGTTTGGAGCTCTCCCGCTATAACAACTAGTTTCCAGGTGATAGAGATCAGGTGACAGAAGCATTAGACCCCATTGGAGTTCCTCCCCTCCCCACACCCTGCCCTCCCCAGGCTCCGCCCCCCAAAACTGCAGGTATTTCCCAGCCCCAGAGCTGGCAACCCTGTGCCTGCCCCTGGCTCAGCCCAGTGGCCCACCCGCACAGCAATCATGTCAGACTAGCTGAGGAGGAGGAGATGATGATTTATACCCCGCCCTTCGCTACCTGAAGCAGTCTCCGAGTGTCTTACAATCACCTTCCCTTCCTCTCCCCACAACAGACACCCCATGAGGTAGGTGGGGCTGAGAGAGTGCTAAGACAACTGTGACTGACCCAAGGTCTCCCAGCTGGCTTCATGTGGAGGAGTGGGGAATCAAACCCGGTTCTCCAGATTAGAGTCCTGCCGCTCTTAACCACTACACCAAGGTCAGGGAGGGAAGTAAAGAGCCATCATATGCCTGTTCCCTGTGCAGCTGGACTGGCCCTTCCACAAACTGAATCTGTCATATCTCCAGGGGCCATTTCCTGCAGGAGCGGAGCTCCGGCAGTAAAGAGCCCAGGGGGCGGGCACATGCAACAAGCCCCACCCCCTGCTCCCAGCAGCCCTCAGTCAGAGCAAGAAGCAGCCAGGTAAGTTGCAGAGCTCCCCCCTGGCCCCCTGGTCCAAAACAGTCCAGTGGCACCTTTAAGACCAAGTTTTATTCAGGTACAAGCTCTCCCTCCTCTGGGAGGACAGATCTGCACGTCCCCCCCCCCAATAGCTAGCAATCCGAAACAGTCTACTGGAGCCTGAGCGGTGGGTGTGGCCTTCTGACACACTTCCGGTGATGTCAGGGAGTGTGGCATATGCAAATAAGTTATGCCAATGAGCTCCTGCACCTCTTTTTCTACGAAATGACCCCTGCATATCTCTCAAGTGTTCTGGACCGCTATGACCAAAAGAAGCAGGGTACAAATCCAATAAGTACATTCTTTTAAAAAGTACACTACAATACTATCACATTGAAACAGTGCCTTCAAAATCAACTATCCAGCCAACCTTTTCACTCAGTCTCCTCCCTTTTCCTCTCCTTACAACAGCCCCCGTGGCTTTTGTCCAGTCCCCTGATCCTCAGTATAGCCCTTTTGTGGCCAGGGGGAACCCCTTCCACCCCTTTTCACCAGCAAAAAACCTGATGGGATTCAAATCATTGTAAAGCGATGGGAAACCACAAAATCGTATAACCAAGTAAGGATAAACAATTATTTCCGGAGTGATTTGTTAGTGTAGTAGAACCAGAGGTAAAAGTGTTAGGGGAGTCTTGAAAAACTAATATGATGCCCCCCCTTTTACAGATTTACAGCACAATCCTAAACACACAGTTTGGTGTAGTGGTTAAGTGTACGGACTCTAATCTGGGAGAACCGGGTTTGATTCCCCACTCCTCCACTTGCAGCTGCTGGATGACCTTGGGTCAGTCCCAAGCTCTGGCACAGCTGTTCTTGAAAAAGAGCAGTTTGTGTCAGAGTTCTCTCAGCCGCACCCACCTCACAGGGTGTCTGTTGTGGGGAGGGGAAGGGAAAGGAGTTTGTAAGCCGCTCTGCGACTCCAAGTGAAGGGCGGGGTATAAATCCAATCTCTTCTTCTCTTCTTCTTCTAAAGTTAGGATTCCCAACCCCCAAGTGGGACCTGGAGATCTCCCAGAATTAAAACTGATCTCTAGACTACAGAGATAATTTCTCCTGGAGGAAATCGCAGCTTCAGAGAGCAGACTCTATGGTAAACCACAGATTCTAGGTAAAATCCCCAACTCCCCCCTCCACAGGCACCGCCCTCAGATCTCCAGGAATCTCCCAGGCCAGTGTTGGCAACCCTATATAAAGCCGTTGAAATCAGCAGGCTTAGAAGAGTATAGCTTTATGTAGGCTGGCAGTGCTCATGTTTAATGAGGAAGCAACTTTCATCCATAAAAGCTTATGTTGCAGTAAATCTGTTAGTCTTTAAAAAGTAGGGTTGCCAGGTCCCGCCAGGCCACCAGCAGGGGAGGAAGGGGGCAGTGTTGCCAGATCTAGGCTGGGAAATTCCTGGAGATTTGGGGATGGAGCCTGGGGAGGACGGGGACCTCAGTGGGGTATAAGGCCATGGAGTCTATCCTTCCAAAGCATCCCATTTCTCCAGGCGAACTCTGTAGTCTGGAGATGAGCTGTAATTCCAGGGGACCCCCAAGTCCTATCTGGAGGCTGGCATCCCTATTTAACAGGGCCAACAAGACTCCCTTCTGGTTTTAGTTAATGAAGTTTAATAAAATGAAAAAGGCAGGGCTCTTTTTGTAGAAAAAGCCCAGCAGGAACTCATTAGCATAATAGGCCACACCCAACAGCATGACTCATTAGCATATTAGGCCACACCCCTGACAGCACAGCTCATTAGCACATTAGGCCGCACCCCCATGTTACCAGAAGTGTGGTTATTCAGCCACACCCACTTTTTGCTTGTTATTCTGTTTACCTTGTTTGTTGTCAAAACCCAGGGCTTTTTTGTAGCAGGAACCCCTTTGCATGTTAGGCCACACACCCCTAATGTAGCCGGAACTCCCAGGGTCACATCAGCAGGTGCTCAGATTAGAGTCCATGATCCTAACCACTACACCAAACTGGTCAAGAGGAAGTTAGCCCTTTAGGTAACAGGCTTGAGATATCTTTGAATGCCCCAATTTTGTTTCCAGTGATGATGCTACATGTAGTTCTGTGATTCATTTCCCAGCTAATTTGCAACTGAATGCAGTTAGTGTGGCTGTAACCACTAGGACTCTGGGAAAATGGCTATTAATAGGGCTGTCAGCTCCAAGTTAAGAAACACCTGGAAAATTGGGGGGTGGAACCTGAGAAGGGTGGAGTTTGCAGAGGTGAGCAGGGCTATTTTTGGGCAGGAACGCACAGGAACGGAGTTCCGGCTGGCTTCAGAGTTGGCCACGCCCACTACAGCCAAAACCTCTGCATGCCTGGCTACAGACGGAAGGCCTGGAGAGTAACACACACACCTTGGCGACTCCAAGGCAGGTAGGCCGGGGGGGGGCTAGAAGGACCGAGGAGGCATTTAAATGCCTCCCCATGCCTTCCCTGGCCTAAGGGCCGGCTTGCCCGGTCTTCCTGCAGCCGCAGGATGCCCGAGCAAGCCAAGTTTAAACTGCCTTCCCTTCCCTTCCCTTCAAGGGGAGGCTTGCCCAGGCTCCCCAAGGGAAGGCATGGGGGTGTGGCCTAATATGCCAACGAACTGTGCTGTCAGGGGTGTGGCCTAATATGCTAATGAGTTTCTGCTGTCGGGTGTGGCCTATTATGTTAATTAGTTCCTGCTGGGCTTTTTCTACAAAAAGAGCCCTGGAGGTGAGGGTCATCAGTGGAGTATTATGCCACAGAGTCCACCTTCTGAAATGGCCAGTTTCCTTGGGTGAACTGATCTCTGTCACCTGGAGATCAGTTGTAATCCCAGAAAATCTCCAGCCACCACCTGCAGGTTGGCAACCCTGGCTATTGAATGCATTCACTTGTGTTGTTTTCCTGCCCCAAACACCCCCCAATGTTGCTTTTACCCCCACTGGGGGTAAAGCCTACAGACACCCATAAGTTTCCCGCACACACACTAAAAGCGCCTTGAGGTTAAGAATCTGTTGCAGGGAAATGGGAGTCGTGATTATGTCCTGATTTAACATAGG
Source organism: Gekko japonicus (assembly GCF_001447785.1). Classification (NCBI taxonomy): domain Eukaryota; kingdom Metazoa; phylum Chordata; class Lepidosauria; order Squamata; family Gekkonidae; genus Gekko; species Gekko japonicus. The sequence goes on along the minus strand of NW_015170307.1, from coordinate 643,636 downwards.
AGTGCTGATGTGCTAGCACATTGGACATATGAACACATGAAGCTGCTTCATACTGCATCAGATCCTTGGCCCATCAAAGTCAGTCTTGTCAACTCAGGCCCCTGCCACACGGGGGGGGGGGCGGGTGGCCAAAGTGGGGCTTTTTAAAGCCGCACCAATAGAAACATGCAGTGGCGGGGGCGCATCGCACTCACACGGGGGGGGGGGATTGCTGCGGGCAAAGTGCGGCTTTTGAAAGCCGCACCAAAAGAGACATGCGGCGGCGGGATCACACAGATCCCCTGAGCCGCCGCGCAGTTGCTCCCTGGCACGATCAGATGCCGGGTAGCCGGCTGCGCATGTGTGCGCATGCGCAATTCAGCTGGGAGCCTCGATTGCTCCTGCAGACAGACGCGCTGACGATCCGACGGCCGCCCTTGATGCGGCGTGTCAGGTTGGTTCTACTGTTTACTAGGTTTATTATTACTGCACATTTTAGGCCTAAAGGGACAGATCGGGGACGGGTGCGCGCC
>NW_015170307.1:629735-640952 GCF_001447785.1 Gekko japonicus | reverse complement strand
CGGTGGACCTGCAAAACCGGTGGGAGTGCAAGGAAGCCCCGCGAAGGCCCTCCCTGGCCCCAGGCAGGCAGGGGTGGGGAGAGGCAGGGAGGAAGCAACTTACCCTCCCTCTTCTCCTGCCTCCTCCTGGCTGAATGAGGGACGGAAGCGTCCGGCGGTGGACCTGCAAAACCGGTGGGAGTGCAAGGAAGCCCCGCGAAGGCCCTCCCTGGCCCCAGGCAGGCAGGGGTGGGGAGAGGCAGGGAGGAAGCAACTTACCCTCCCTCTTCTCCTGCCTCCTCCTGGCTGAATGAGGGACGGAAGCGGGGTGGCCGGAAGCAGGGGGCGGGGCTTCGTCATGTGCCCCGCCCCCCGTACCTCACCCGGGGGAACTGCTATCCCCCCTGATCCCCCCTCAAAATGACCTCTGCCACTACATATTATTATTATTATTGAGTCTGACAAGTGGCTCTGTATAACTTTGTAACTCTGCTAGCACGCTGAGAACAAAGGGCTTCTGTTGCGTGTAGCCAAGGCACACTCTGCTAAACTGAGACAGGATACCGGATTAACTAAAGCAGTTGCTCCCCACAATTGGCACCCAGAGAGAAAACAAGCCCAGACACCCTTCTTATAAATATTGCTCCAAAGTCATGTATGCAGGGCATTGCCTGGCCTAAAATGGAATCAAAACGGTTCTGATACACACAAAATGGTTGCTGTCAAGCAAGAGCCTGAGAAACAACTTTGGCAGGTGAATTTTCCTGGCTGACCTCCCGACATCCTCCTCCCCACTTCAAAGGGAGATGCATTACCAGGACAATGGGTTTCCCAAGGAAGCAAAACAGTAGATTGTGACACCTTTCACCTAAATGGTAACCTCTCATCCTGCACTCAGGGGTCACCAATAAACATTCATGCTACTGGACTCAAACTTTGTTCTGCTGAACAAAGGGTTTCCAACATCACATCAAAGCTTTCCCACAATCACAAAGGTATCCCTGGAAAAGCCATTCGGTCACTGTAATGTATCCAGTCCAGACAAGTCCAGACAAGTCCAGAGACAAACGTCGAGCTTCGCTCCATATGCGGATGGACTATGCGGATCCTAGCCCGCTCCAATCAGGGGGCTAGGTTCCCGGCCAAGAGCCTATGGGACTCTCGGCCACTGTAAACAACCTATCGGGAAGTAGGGGTGTGTTTTGGGTGGCGGTTTCTCGGGGGATATAAGCCAGCCTGCGAGCCGGCCAAAGTTGTCTTGTTCCGGATAGAATAAAGTACGCTTTGCTGAAATCACTCTGCGTTTGCGTACTTTTCAGTCACTGTTTTTAGGACCAGACACGTAGGCATGCCCCAGGTACCAACCTGAACAATGCTCCAGGACAGGCAGAAGGTGGGCAGCAGCAAGGATGAGTAGTAGCAACGGGTGCAATATACTCCCCCTCACAGACTGACCTGACTCTCACATTCGGAGGCAGATGCTGGGAACTACGTTTTCAAGCATCACGGGGGCCCACTTCAGATTGGGACCATGGTGCAGGGGGAGGAGGGGCTTCATCTTTCTCCCCCTGCAGTTTTCCTGGCCTGAAATGGCACCAGGGAGTGCTATCTGCCCTGCTGGGCAACTGTATGTTGCAGTATTCAGCCCTAGGTGAAACATCTGGGAAACAGGCATATAGATGCAGTCTCAAACTGTTTAGCCAGAGGTCAAATTCATAACAGATCAGAAGAAAGGCTCAGAGCCAATCCTGTCTCCCAGCTACTCAACCATCATATTATCATGAGCCAAGATCTGTTAGATTCTATGGGGGCAATATCTTTTTTGGGTTCAAAAGTAAATGAAAATATGTTGACTTAGTGCGCACTGTTTCACTTCCCCACTCCCTCACAGCCAAACTACATGAGATGCCAGAGAATTCTAGTGGGGGCAGCATGCACTGATGAAGAAACAGGTAGGTTAAATCATCCCCCCCCATTCCATTTTCCTGGTTGTTCCCCCCCCCCGGGTGCTTTAAACTTCAGTAGTGAAGGAGGGGGCATTTTTGATCAGGGAAATGTGTGCTTCTACCAATAAGTATGTGTGACTTGTCACAAAAATTGGCCTCTGTGCTAGATGACTGTAAAATAGTAAATGTCACTCCAATTTCTAAAGAAGTCCAGAGATGATCCAGGGAATTACAGGCCAGTTAGCCTAACATCTGTTCCAAGTGAATTAGGAGAAACTGTTATCAAAACAGAGAATTATTAGGCACATCAAGGAACAAAGCATACTAAGGGAAAATCAACCTGACCTGCAAAGGGAAGTCCTGTCTCACCAACTTTTTGGAGTTCTTTGAGCAGGTTAGCAAGCATACGGATAAGGCAACATGGTAGACAACCTGTACTTGGACTTCTAAAAGGCTTTTGACAAAGACTTCTCAGTAAGCTTAGCAGTCATGGGATAACAGGACATGTCCTCTTACGGAGTAAAAGTTGGTTAAATGGCAGGAAGCAGAGACAGTTCTTGCAATGGAGAGCAGTGAGCAGTGGGGTCCCACAACGATCAGTATTAAGAGTGGTGCTATTTCATTTATGCACGAATGTGTAACCTGGGTGCTGGAACTAAGGGCAAGTTCAACAGAAACAGTTCAGCAACAAAGTCCTGAAGGAGTTTAATTAAACTTGCTTTCTTCATAGATGCTACTTATTTAGAGATGTCAGACCCCCCCCCCCGGTAGAGGTGGGGGTCCCCTGCTGCCAGGCCCACCTCTCCGCCGATCAGCTGGCGGGGGGACTTACCCCCTCATGGAGGAACACCCAACAGTTCAGCGATATGCCTACATGACTTCCAAAGTGACCCAGAATTGTTGCAAGCGCGTCGGGGTGAGGCTCTGGTTTTTGGGCAAAAACTCTATGGTAGAAGCTAATTCTACCATAGAGTTTTTGCCCCCAAACCAGAGCATCATCCTGACGTCCCAACGTGCCTACATCACTTCCTGCTCAAGTTGGAAGTCACATGGGCACATCACTGAAGAAGTTGGAAGTCACATGAGCACATCACTGAAGCACAGGATGAAACTCCTTGCTCCCGGTAAGCCCACCCCCACACCCGCTGACTGCCCGGAGGGACCTGGCAACCCTAAAGAAGAAGAAGAAGAAGAAGAAGAAGAAGAAGAAGAAGAAGAAGAAGAAGAAGAGAACAGATTGGATTTATACCCCGCCCTTCACTACCCAAAGGTGTCTCAGAGCGGCTTACAAACCCCTTTCCCTTCCCCTCCCCACAACAGACACCCTGTGAGCAGTGTTCCCTCTAAGCTGAGTTAGTGTGAGCTAGCTCACCGTTTTTTAGCCTCCAGCTCATAAATTTTTGTCTCAGCTCAGGAAGGAGGGCTCCAGAGCAAACTAAATCATGCAGCAGCCAAATTGCTTGCTCACAACTTTAATGCCAGCAGCTCACAAAGTAGAATTTTTGCTCACAAGATTCCACAGCTTAGAGGGAACATAGCAGTCTTGACAGAAACTGCTCTTTTTCAAGAACAGCTCCTTATCAGAACTATGGCTTGACCAAGGTCATCCAGCCAGGTGCAAGTGGAGGAGTGGGGAATCAAACCCGGTTCTCCCAGATCAGAGAGAACTTAACCACTACACCAAACTGACTCTCTGTACTTATTGCTTCTTTAGCTGAGGCCTTTCAGTAATAAAGCAGTCATTTTGAGCAATAGGGTTTCCAGGTCCCTCCTGGCCTCTGGCGGGGAATGGGGTTGTTGTTTTTTTTGCCAGATCCAGGTTGGAAAACTCTTGGAGATTTGGGGATGAAGCCTGGGCAGGACAGGAATGTCAGTGGGGTACAATTCCAACCAGTCCACCTTCCCAAGCATCCATTTTCTTCAGGGAAACAGATCTCTGTGGCCTGGAGATGAACTGTAATTTCAGGGGATCCCCAGGCCCCACTTGCGGGCTTGCATCCCTAGCAAACACAGGAGCTTCTGAAAAACTTCCCCCCTTTCTCTCTCTTCTCACAGTTAAAAAATGGCCAGGCCTCACACTCCCAGCCCACCAAGGCTTTTTTGTGAGCCCTTAGCCACACACACTCCTCCCAATATGCAAAGTACGTAGCTGCATTGCTCCACCCGACAGCCTATATTCCCACAGTTCTACAAATGGTTTGGAACTGTGGGAGAGCAGTCTCTAGCCAGATCTGAAGATGATACTGAATTATTCAGGATGGTGAAAACCAGGGATGATTTTGAAGACCTATAGGAGGACCTCTCTAAGGTGTGTGAGGGGGCAACAAGGTGGTTAAATAAAGTCCAGCATGGATAAGTGTAATGTTATGCCTATTGGTAAAAAAAAATAATAATCCCAATTTTAGGAATTTTAACTATATGCTGATGGGGTCTGAACTAGCTAAGACTGAAAGAGATCTTGAGGATGCAGTAAAATGCTTGGTGAAAATGTCAACTCTATGGGTGCGGTCAGACAACCTGGAGAATCGCGATCCTTGTTCCGGAATCCTTGTTCTGGATCACTGCGCAGCCACATCGCTCCCCGTCGTCCACCCGCGGGTGCGGGCATCGGTGGTTTCCCCCCCCTCTCAGTTTGGGCATGCACACAGGCGGCCATCTGTAGAATTAAAATTTTCGCGTGCGCGCAGAACAGCGATTTCCACTTCAACCCAAATACTGTAACACTTCCCTTTAAACTTTAAAGGAACACTTCCCTTTAAACTTTTACCCCAAAACTGGCCTCTGTAAGATCCTGAACTCGTCTAACCAACAAAACTAGACACCGTTTTAAACATTGTTTTTAATAACACGGGAGCGGAGCTCCGCCTGTGCGCATACTGCCGGTGCTAAAATAAAATGGCAGGCGAAGAGCGGAAGCCTCGGGCTTCCGAGCGGAAGTGGCTCAACACCGCAGGAGCGATCAGATGTCAGAAAAGTGCAGCTAGAACCGGAGAATCAGGAAAACACCACTTGGGGACCTGGTAACAAAATACTCCATTTTAAAGGGGGTTCGAGCCAGAAAGTGATGGCTGGGGACGGTGCGCAGATGTTGGGTGTGTGAACATGGATATAAAATCCGTTACTGAAGCATGCCGAAAGCAGACTAAACAACCTGTCTGAATGCACCCTACGTGTGGAAGGGATTAAAAAAGGCAAACTCCATGCTAGGAATTATTAGGAACGAGTTCGAGAATAAAACCGCCAATATTATAGCGCACTTGGAAAGTGCTGTGGTGCGGCCTCATTTGGAACACTATGTGCAATTCTGGTCACTGTGTCTCTCAAAGGACATTGCAGAACTGGAAAAAGTACAAAGGAGGACAACCAAGATGATTACGGGGCTGGAGGACTCCAACTACGAGGCGACACTGGAGAGTCTAGGAGTTTTCAGTCTAGAAAGAACTAAACGGCCCGTCTGAATGCACCCTACATGTGGAAGTGATTAAAAAGGGCAAACTCCATGCTAGGAATTATTAGGAAAGAGACTCGGTACACACATGAGAAGCTGGATGGAATGCTAACATGGACTGACTAATTCTTTAATTCATTGATTTAAACGAAAAGTTATAAGTTTGAATACTAACTGAATACTAACTGTTAAGGACCTTCCCTCTTGGGGTTTTAGTTATAGTGTGGGTTTACTTTTCTTGTCTTTTTATCCTGGGGTATCTTTTCCCCTCCCCTTTTCTTTTCTGTTAGTCTGTAAGTGTAACAAAAAATAATAAAGCTACCCTGTCTTCAGGGGATTTTTTAAAAAAGAGAAAGTGGACAGTACTCTTCTGTAATACTAGAACAAGGGGGTGTTCACTGGAAATACTCTCCTGGAATACTAGAACAAGGGGGTGTTCACTGGAGTCATTGAGAGGTTCAGAACGGTGAAAAGGAAAAAGTTCTTTACTCAGCAAGTAATTAAACTATGGAATTCACCGTCAGGGCAGGGAATGATAGCCATGAGCACAGATTGCTTTAAAAGGAGGTTAGATTCATGGAAGAGAGGTCCATCAGTGGCTACTAGCCATGGTGACTGAAGGGAGCCTCCATCTACAGAGACAGCAAATCTTTGAATACCAGCACTGGGAGCTAACGATAAGAGGAGGGCCTCAACCTCTATGCCCTGTTTGTTTGTCCCTGTAAGGGAACTGATTGGTCATTGTGTTTTGAACTAGACGGGCCTCTGGTTTGGTCCAGCAGGCTCCACTTATGTTCTAAAGAACCTTAGGAATTTTGGTTTTGATCAAAGTGGTAAACACGATCTGTTAAGAGATCTCTACCCCCCTCCCAGTTCATGGTTCCCTCTCTGAAAAGAGAAAACAGCTATTAAACCAGATTAAGCCTGCGGTGCAGATGTGACCTGCGATAAAGACTGTACTGTGCTTTGATGTGTACATGGCTACAGAGCTGTTACTGAGCATGTCTCATGAATGGCCATATTTGTGCAGTGGCACAAGCCCAGGCAGCCTCATCTACTTCTCTGGTTTGGAGCGCTTCGCCAATCATCCCTCGCAATGCCCACATATGGCCATGGAGCGGCTCACTCCAACCTTCGCGGGCAGCATGGTACAACGCCTTCTTGCTAGCGTGGTAAACCAGTTCCTGTAGGGGTACACATATCCTCCAGAAATGAATTTTGATTGGCAACCCACCGCAGCAGCGTTCTACATTCTTCCTAAGCAAGTAGAGTCCAAAAATGTCTGTCAGCACCAGAGAGAATTTCCCCGAATACATGTGTGTGTTCTCCTCTCAGGAGTATCAGCTGTACTGGCATGAGTCAGTAACCCACCGCAAAGTCTTTCCCCATCATGTGTGGGCGAAGGGATACCCACAGCACAGCACTTGGCTTACTCTGCCCGACGTCATTAATGTGGACTTCTTTCATTTGGAGTGGGCGCTCTGACAAAATGTATCTTTATCCTCTGTGGTAGCCTTCCAAGGTGATGTAGCAACACTTGGGGTTTGAGACTTCTATGGTCGGGACTGAAACTCCAGCTTTCTCTTAAGTGACTCTGTAGCCGACAATGCATAAATTATATTGTTGAATGCGACCGTCGCAACTTATTTTTTCCTCTGCCCATTTTTTGACCTGCGAATGTCCCTGTTTTGTACTCCAGTCCTTAGCTCCATGGTCTATTTAAAAACTTGGATGCCATTCCAGAGATGTCTGGAAGCTCCTAACCCATTGTCCCTAGTAACTAAACAGCAGAGACGGGTAGCTTTTTACAGGGGCCCTTGTCTCTGTCTGTTACAGTTTTATCTGCCCCTTTTGAATCATAGAATCATAGAATGTTAGAGTTGGAAGGGATCTTGCAGGTCATCTAGTCCAACCCCCTGCACTCTGCAGGAGCATAGCCGAAAGATAGCCCTACAACATACCCGAAAGATGGTCGTCCAGCCTCCGCTTGAAAACGTCCAGCAAAGGAGCATCCACCACCTCCTGAGGCAGTCTGTTCCACTGTTCAACCACTCTTACAGTTAGGAAATTTCTCCTGATATTTAGCCGGTAATGACTCCCTTGTAATTTCCACCCATTAGCTCTAGCCTTGCAATCCGGAGCAAGAGAGAATAGATCTGCTCCATCTTCTACATGACAGCCCTTCAAATACTTGAAGACTGCAATCATGTCCCCTCTAAGCCTTCTCTTTCCCAGGCTAAACATACCCAACTCTTTCAGCCTTTCCTCATAAGACTTGGATTCCAACCCTCTCACCATCCTGGTTGCCCTCTTCTGGACACGCTCGAGCTTGTCAACATCTTTCCTAAAATATGGTGCCCAAAACTGGGCACAGTACTCCAAGTGAGGCCTGACCATAGCAGAATAGAGCAGAACTACCACCTCCCGTGATCTGGACACAATGCTTTTGTTAATGCATCCTAAGATTGCATTAGCTTTCTTCACAGCCACATCGCACTGCAGGCTCATATTTAGCTTGTGATCAACCAGAACACCTAGATCCCTTTCACATGTGCTGGTGTCAAGGAGCTCAAGGCAGCACACCCGATCCTGTTATCCTCCATTTTATATTCACAACACCGCTGTGTAGTAAACCAGACTACAGAGAATGATTGGCCCATACTCACGCAGTGAGGTTTGTAGGGTTGCTAGGGTTGGCCCTTGGCAACTGGAGAGAGACTTACAGTGCTGGGGGCAATGTCATTTCCTGTGCACCTGGAAGTGACCTCTGTGTGTTGCTGAGGACGCTCTGGCATTTGGGCAAAACTCTATGGTCAGAGTTTTGCCCAAATGTCTGAGCATCCCTGGTGTCCCTTATGACACTTCCAGGCACACCGGGAAAGATGTCAGCACATCAAGACAGCACATCAAGACAATCCCACCTCCAGTTTCCCACCATTTCCCCTCCCCAGCCAGCTGAGCAGTGGTGGGGAAGTGCCCAGTGGTGGTGTGGGATTCCTTACCACCAGCAGGGCCTTAGCAAGCCTAGCTCCAAGGCAGTATAGTGATTTGAACTAATGTGCTAACCAGAAAACACTGTTTTTCCAGAAACCTGAAATAAGACAAAAAAGTTGCCCAACAAGTTCAATATACTTATGCAAATATTGGTAATTTAATACATGTTCTTTTTTTGTTGCACATCCAGAGACCGAAGTCCCAACAAGACGAACTTGCTCGAGAGTTTAGCCGTTCGTTTCGACCAGAGTCTTTGTCACATCTCCTATCAAAGACATAAAGTACAAATGACTGAGGGAAAATACCTCTAGAGTAACAGTAACACCCTTTCTTAATAAAAATTGTTCACATACAGTTTGTAGTCATTCTTTCTGTTCACAAAGTCAATTCTACAATACAAAAAGTTACAAAATGTTACAAAATGTTACAAAAATACAATTTCATTATTTCTCATAGTGCAAAAGTGACTATAACACAGATGGATCAATTATTTAACTAGTACAAAAATCTTTTAGGCTTCTTACCACAAGTGGCTGAACACAGCTCCCAACTAATATTAGAATTTTCAGATAACAGATCTTAGTCATACACACACAACTGGCTGTTTAAAAGGATCCAACATCACATGATATCTCCTGCAAGGAGGCCAACTTATCATTGGGGCGAAAGTGCCTCTGCTGTTGTTACAAATGTTCTTAAGCAAAGAGAGCATCAGATACAAAATTCATTTAGGCTTCTTACCACAAGTGGCTGAACACAGCTCCCAACTAATATTAGAATTTTCAGATAACAGATCTTAGTCATACACACACAACTGGCTATTTAAAAGGATCCAACATCACATGATATCTCCTGCAAGGAGGCCAACTTATCATTGGGGCGAAAGTGCCTCTGCTGTTGTTACAAATGTTCTTAAGCAAAGAGAGCATCAGATACAAAATTCATTTAGGCTTCTTACCACAAGTGGCTGAACACAGCTCCCAACTAATATTAGAATTTTCAGATAACAGATCTTAGTCATACACACACAACTGGCTATTTAAAAGGATCACATGATATCTCCTGCAAGGAGGCCAACTTATCATTGGGGCGAAAGTGCCTCTGCTGTTGTTACAAATGTTCTTAAGCAAAGAGAGCATCAGATACAAAATTCATTTAGGCTTCTTACCACAAGTGGCTGAACACAGCTCCCAACTAATATTAGAATTTTCAGATAACAGATCTTAGTCATACACACACAACTGGCTATTTAAAAGGATCCAACATCACATGATATCTCCTGCAAGGAGGCCAACTTATCATTGGGGCGAAAGTGCCTCTGCTGTTGTTACAAATGTTCTTAAGCAAAGAGAGCATCAGATACAAAATTCATTTAGGCTTCTTACCACAAGTGGCTGAACACAGCTCAGGAATGCCCCGCCCCCTCCAGGAACGCCCCCAAAGTACCCCGCTGGGGGTGGAAGATGGACTTGGCAACCCTACAGCATAGTGATTTGAACTGATGTGCTAACCAGACAACACTGTTTTTTCAGAAACCTGACCAGGCATCAGGAGAGTGTTTTCTACATAAACTGACCCTCAGAGATGGTCAGGGCTCTGGAATAAAGTTGGTGTCATCCAACAGTAGGAGAATTCCATTTAAAGACCACATTCATTCAGGCATGGCATGGCAAACCAATAGGTATGTTTGCACATATGTTGCATATAAAATCAGCAAGGAAGACACAAAATTAAAGTGGAATCTTGTTACATTTTACTACCTGAAAATGATTTTTGCTTCCTTAAGAGTGAAACTGTGGGCTTTTAAAAATCCATGCCCCGATTAAAATTGGATTGGACTGCCAGAGGCCAGATAAAGTTGCCTTAGGTTTGCTATCCTCCAGGTGAGGAGATCTCCCAGAATTACAACTCATCTCCAGACTATAGAGATCAGTTGTCCTGGACAAAATGGCTGCTTTGGAGGGTGGACTGTATAGCATTATAACCCCCCACACACACACTGGTGGCCAAGTGCACCTGGCAACCCTATTGCCAGAAATTTCTCAGCTCCGAGTTGGCAACCTTACCTCAGGGTCAGGCCCATTTTACAGCTACCAGTTCACAATCTCTGCTTCAAAATGTGCCTGTGCTCTATTGTGTTCAACGTGTATATATGAGGCTAATTTATTCATAATAGTACCTGTACCTCAAATGATATTGGCTGAACAACTCTAATTGGAAATGGGCTTGTTGCAGGGATCTTAACATTCAAAGCCTTCTGCAAAGAGGAAACCTACACAGAATGTAACATAGCAGAAAGTTCGGCTACAAAGTACTTTTGTCATTATTGCTTCTGCTGTAGTCTGAAGATTTAATTCACTCTACTCATACAGATCTGGAAAATAAAAATAAATACATGCTGATAGTTTTTTAAAGGTAGGTAGTTCCTTGAGAGCCAATTTGGTGTAGTGGTTAAGTGCGCGGACTCTAATCTGGGGGAACCGGGTTTGATTCCCTACTCCTCCACTTGCAGCTGCTGGATGACCTTGGGCAAGCCATAATTCTGTCAAAGCTGTTCTCTCAAGGACAGTTCTGGAAAGAGCTCTCTCAGCCCCACCTACCTCACAGGGTGTCTGTAGTGGGGAGGGGAAGGGAAAGGAGTTTGTAAGCCGCTCTGAGACGCCAAGTAAAGGATGCGGTATAAATCCAATCTCTTCTCTTCTTCTTCCAAAATGGAAAGGTGGGGTACAAATATTATAATAAAGAAACTTTGTTCAGTGGAGTAGTAGGATAGGGGTAGGATCCACCCCAATCATTCAATTTGTATGTTCTCTCCAAGATTTTTTTAAAATTCCAATACCGTAAAGATTT
>NW_015170307.1:627727-629680 GCF_001447785.1 Gekko japonicus | reverse complement strand
TTCTTCTTCTTCTTCTTCTTCTTCTTCTTCTTCTTCTTCTTCTTCTTCTTCTTCTTCTTCTTCTTCTTCTTCTTCTTCTTCTTCTTCTTCTTCTGTCTCCCTTAGCTTCTTCCATGGAGCCCAGAGGACAATACATGGGATTATACTCTGTGTGCTAAATCCCTGTATCCCCGCCCCCCACTGGTTATTTTGGCACTTGAAGAAGTGTGCCGTGGGGAACCAGAGTGCTTCAGCCCACTATGCTGCAGTCCTGATCAGAACTGGGCCTCTGCAGCATTTTTAAATTACTTTAAAATGGCATTGTCATCCATGGGTCAGACCCATGTAAACCATCATATCTAGTCTGACCCTGAGTGCATGGTGTTTAGCCCCCTTGGCAGCCCTTGTAAGGGCAGAAAAGTGGGATATAAATTTTGTAAATAAAAATAAATGTAAATATTGCTTTCCCCCCCACATGAGCACTTTCACAAAACCTTAGGTGAGTTTTAGTCCACCCTCCCTCCCTGCACCATGTTGTTTCACTACCTGACTCAGCCATCCCTGGGGGAGAATCAATTTTACCTCATGTGCAGATACAAAAATTTCACCTCATGCAGCCAGGTAGGAAAAAAAATGAAACTCCATTGCTGTGGCCACAAAACTGTTGTACACTGCTCCAGTCGGATGGCTGGATGACAATGAGACCCAAGGATTAGTCCCTGAGTGATTGCAGCTATCAAAAATGGGATATTCGCCTGCCGAATATGTTCGCAGCAAGGATCGCAGCATCCCTAGTCAAAATTCACCCGTGAATGGATACAGGCTGAATTGCACACACGAATAAACAACATAATATCCCCACCAAGCATCTAGCTGGCCGGTCAACCCTGATTTTGGAGCAACCTGATTAGCATGTTGCACCCATATGGACCTGCCTATATTCTGAGATCTTCCAGAGTTGGCCTTTTCCATAGGAGATAAGAGTAGTGGTCACAACAGAGAGGCTTTCTCTGCGGCAGCCTCAAGTTCTTGAACTCCCTCTCCCTGAAGACTCAAATGCCCCTCCCCCCCCATTCGAGATATTAGTGAAAACAGTTCTTTTCTGGAGGGCCTTTTAGGGATGCTATGAGAATTGTTTCCCCATGTTTTTTGACAAGTGATATTTTTGTTATTATCATGGCTACTTTCAATGATTCCATGCCTTCAAGTTAGATTTGAAACTATATAAGAAACTCATATAAATAAATAAATTTGGATGTACCATGGAAGGGATTTTAACCGTTGCCGTTTAGGTTCATTTCATTTTGATATTTTATATTTTTTAATGTTTTAGCTTTGATTATTTTTATTTATGCATTGTGATTATCATTTTTTTCCCTTTTGTATGCTTCCCTGAGAGCTTTTTAAAGTGGGAGGGTGAGATAACGAAATAAATTCCACTCTGGTGATGTGGCAATCACGATCAGCCAGGACCTAAACAAAGAAATTCCTGTTCTGGGTGTTGTCAGCACCCCTAGTGGTGAGTCACAAAACTGCAGAGTACTATATTTTGCCCTGACCTAGATGGCCCAGGCAAGCCTGGTTTTGCCAGGTCCTGGAAGCTAAGCAGAGATGACTCTGGTTAGTATTTGGATGGGAGACCACCAAAGTATTCCAAGGTTGCTATGTGGCAGAAGGCAATGGCAAACCAACTCTGCTTGTCTCTTGCCTTGAACACCCTATGGCGTCACCATACGTCAGCAGCAACTTGATGGCCCTTTACACACACACTACTTTTTTCAAGTTTCAGCTTAGCCCCACTCCCAGGTGCCATTGTGTACTGTGGCCATTGTCTTGTTGCTCATTAAGGACCTAAATATATGTTACTTTATCACTGGGTTGGGTGGAGAGGTGTGTTCTGAAGTTCCGTGTTTGCCAGGTGTGTGTAGGCCCTAGTCAGGCTGAGACCACAGCGTACCTTAGACCTTCCTGCTG
>NW_015170307.1:623206-626821 GCF_001447785.1 Gekko japonicus | reverse complement strand
CCTTCCTTCCTTCCTTCTTTCTTTCTTTCTTTCTTTCTTTCTTTCTTTCTTTCGCTTGCTACTCAGTTCCTTCAGGGCTGGGGACTGAGGGTGGGGGTTTAGACACCATGGGCAGGCAAATGGCAAACCTAATAGCAGGTAACTCATCATTACATATGCAGCCTCCATCAGGAAAAACTTAGTATTCTCAGGGTCCCTTCAGCTTGACATAGGTAGCCCAGGTTAGCCCAATCTCATCAGATCTTGAGAACTATGTGGGGCCAGGCTTGCTTAGTGCTTGGATGGGAAACCATCAAGAAAGTCCAGGGCTGTGATACAGAGGTAGGCAATGGCCAATCACCTCTGAACACCTCCTGCCTTGAAAACCCCACAGGCTTGCGATAACAAAAATGACAGCAAAAAAATGGGGGGCCTTCGAGTCAGGACAATGGTGTGGAGGTCTCTGCCCCCTCTTTCCATGTGCTGTGCTCCTGAACTTCAGAACACATCTCTCCACCTGACCTGAGGAAAACCTAACATGTAGTTTGGCTCTGAGGTGACTTAAAGTCTCCCAAGTCAGGCCTGATTCTTTGCTGGGCAACCATCTAACAGCCACCGATATTTCTTCTTCGACTCTGGCCAGTGAAAAACTCTCTTTTGGATATCTTTGTTCAAGGCCTTGAAAGGGAAGAACAACTGTTGATGGTCACTGGGAACACTAGCTACTGATCTGGCAGGTAGAAGTCTGGCCTTGCAGAGCGGCCAGTGCCGCAGCAATCACACAATTGCTTTTCCATTTGTGTTTGGCTCAATCCAGATCTGCTTGAACCAGAATGGCACTCCTCCCATGTGGGCATAGCAATAGCCAAGCAGCAATAGCGTGAAATTAGAAAGCAAGGGGCTCACATATAAAAAGATGTGAGGCTAGACATTGCCCTCAGCTTCATGGAATGCTCTGTATTATGAGAAACAAGGACAACGACGAAATCTTACTCTAGACAGACACCGGGACTTAGTCAGCTGCATGAATCATTGCACAAAGAGATCGATGTGAAGATGACAGGGTCTTTTTCGGCATGGCTGCTGGCAGTGGGCAGTTTGGGGAGAAACTTTCACTGCCGCATCAAAATAAACCATCCATCCCAAAGGTAACCACTGAAACGGCTGCCGGCCGACCAAATTATAGTGTTTTAATTGGAGCACGATATAAAGCGTTCTGAGTCAACCCACCATGTTTTCTCAGCAAATGCCGTGTGTCATGGATAACAACTTCTGTGTTTCCAAATGGTGGAGGCTCCTTTGGCGGGCCTTGGAGAAACAAACAGGAATCCAAACAGCAGTTCCCTCGCTTTGACAAACCTTGACTCATCGCTATTCGTTATTCTTAGTGGCTTACCAATAACCAAACCTGGAGGAAAAATACTAGAAATGGGGCAGGTAGCTTATGCATATATATATGCATAAGTTATGGTTGCTAACCTCCAGATGGAGGGTAGAGATCTCCTGGAATCACAACCAGTGTTCCCTCTAAGCTGAGTTAGTGTGAGCTAGCCCACAGTTTTTTAGCCTACAGCTCACACATTTTTGTCTTAGCTCAGGAAGGAGGGCTCCAGAGCAAACTAGTTTATGCAGTAGCCGAATCACTCGCTCACAACTTTAATGCCAGTAGCTCACAAAGTAGAATTTTTGCTCACAAGACTCCACAGCCTAGAGGGAACATTGACTCACAACTGATCTCCAGATTACATAGATTGCTTATTTATATATTTAAAACATGTATCCCTCTTCTCCTGGAGAAAGTGGCTGCTTTGGAAGGTGGACTTGCATGGCTTTATACCCTAATGAGGTCCCTCCCCTCCGTAAACCCCACTCACCCAGGTGCCATACTGGCAACTCTAATACGTATACAAAACAATAGATACATTAAGCATCATTTAAATGAACAGAAAAATATCCTGCAAGGAACAATCCAGTTGCATGGATGAAATAATATCTCAGGTTAACTAGCCTGACACTGGACTGCATCCTACCATCATTGGAGGAGCCTTTGTCCAACTACAATGGCTCTTCCTCCAGTGCAGCTTGGAGGTAGGATTGCCAAGTCCCCCCGGGGGGTGGGTGCCATACTGGCAACTCTAATACGTATACAAAACAATAGATACATTAAGCATCATTTAAATGAACAGAAAAATATCCTGCAAGGAACAATCCAGTTGCATGGATGAAATAATATCTCAGGTTAACTAGCCTGAGACTGGACTGCATCCTACCATCATCGGAGGAGCCTTCGTCCAACTAGAATGGCTCTTCCTCCAGTGCAGGTTGGAAGAAGGTTTCAAACATGAGGCAAAAGAGCCAGTTTGGTGTAGTGGTTAAGTGTGTGGACTCTAATCTGGGAGAACTGAGTTTGATTCCTCACTCCTCCGCTTGCACCTCCTGGATTATCTTGGGCAAGACATAGTTCTGGCACAGATGTTCTTGAAAATGAGCAGTTTCTGTCAGAGCTCTCTCAGCCCCACCTACCTCACAGGGTGTCTGTTGTGGGGAGGGGAAGGGAAAGGAGTTTGTAAGCCACTCTGAGACTCCAAGTAAAGGATGCGGTATAAATCCAATCTCTTCTCTTCTTCTTCTAAAATGGAAAGGTGGGGTACAAAATTTGTACAAATACAAATAAAGAAACTTTGTTCAGTGGAGTAGTAGGATAGGGGTAGGATCCACCCCAATCATTCAATTTGTATGTTCTCTCCAAGATTTTTTAAAAATTCCAATACCGTAAAGATTTCTCCCTAAATAAAATCAAAGCTCCTTAACCAGAACTTATTCATAGCAATTGATTGGGATGCAGCAAAGTCGTCTACACTAATAATCAGTGAACGGTTTTCTAAAGCTTTCCCACTAACTACACAGTGTGCCAAGGGTCCTCAACAGGGTGATCGTGGGTGCCACAGAGCTCCTGACACCTTTTCTGGCTCCTGCCAAGTATTTGTGGAAAGTAGGTGGGGCCAGGTGGGGCTTTTGCCCAACAAGGCTTCTTATTGGCTATTGGAGATTTCACTGACTGTTCGATTTTTTTAAATTGCTTTGTGTGACTGAAGATAAGCTGTGGCAGCCATTTTGTGGCTAGATTCACCTCCTGTGGCAGCCATTTTGTGGCTGTTCTCACCATATTGTGTCAGAATTCCAAAGGTGCCTTAAGGCTCAAAGGTTCAGGGCCCCTGCAGTACACAAAAGGTTCCCTGGAAAGAACCTCGTAATGGCTGGCTCAGCGGAGCCTCTGAGGATATCTAGACTGACTCACTATAAAGGGTTCCTTCTAGCACAACAATAGACCAATGCAGAAATAACAGGTTGTAAATGCTGGAGAAAAGGGTTGCCAGCCTCCAGGTGGGGCCTGGGGATCTCCCACTTTTACAACTGATCTTCAGCTGACAGATATCAGCTCCCCTGGAGAAAATGGCTGTTTTGAAGGGTGGACTCTGTGGCATTGTACCATGCTGGGGCCCCTCCCCTCCCCAAACCCCATCCTCTCTTGGACCCACCCCCAAATTCTCCAGGTATTCTCCAACCCAGATCTGTCAACTCTAAGAATACCTTACAGAAAAATTTGTAGCATCTGTGCATGTAGCTGGCATGTAG
>NW_015170307.1:579475-622978 GCF_001447785.1 Gekko japonicus | reverse complement strand
AATTTACCTGGCTGCTTCTTGCTCCTCATGGCCCGACTGAGGGCTGCTGGGAGCAGGGGGTGGGGCTTGTTGCATGTGCCCGCCCCCTGGGCTCCTTACTGCTGGAGCTCCGCTCCTGTGCGCTCCCACAGGAAATGACCCCTGGTTCCCCCAGTATAGCCCACTTAGCGATTTCCTTAGATCAGCTAACAAAATTGCCTGTGAGTACATGAGTAAATTTTTTAAAAGTATCTATTGTCTTCAAAAATAATCAAGGTGGCTTAAAAAACAACAAGAAGTTACACCAGGAGAATAAGCAATCCTGGAAGCGCAAAAAAATATTCTCATCACAGAATTCAGTGTCCCTAGGGAAAATAAAAAGCTACCCACCAAATGGCCTTTGACATAAAATCGCCTTGAAGGCAAGCAAAGAAAGAATTTTTCTGAATGTCCTCAGGCAGTCTGTTACATGATGGAGAAAGTACAACAAAAATGGCCAGAGTCCAACTAGAGTCATGCGAACCACCCAAATAGAGGGCACCGCTAGGCGAACGGAGGTGAAATCCCATTGTGTCTTGAATAATTTTCACAGCTCCCTTCCCTAAAATCTTTGAATAACTTTACAGGGACTCAAAATATGTCAGGCAATTTATTAGGAAGCTATCTTCAGATGCTGCCAGAGATGGCTATAGGATCTGCCAGCATGCATCAAAGAAACCCAGATCTGCTGAATTCATACTGCAAATGAACATGGTCCCGCCCCTTCCAACCTAACCTTTGACTTCTAGCTATTTTCAATCGAAAAATAAAACAGGAGTCCGGCAGCACTTTCAAGAAAAATAAAATTTATTCCAGCATAAGCCTTCATGTGTCAAAGCTTACTTCAGTTGAAAAGACTTGGGTGTTTTCCAGACCACAGCCGCCTTTCGTGTTCTCGTCAGTGTCATGGCGGTTCAGATGATCGCACTGTTGGTGCAATCAGTTCACATGGACGTGTTTTCGTTGGTCTTTTCTCGCCAGTCTTCCATCCCTTCAGATTCACATTTGAGTATTATTTTTCTGCTTTTTTTGTGTTTATTTTGCGCATGTGCTGAAGCACTGCAGCGGCCTTAAGGAGATGATTGCACTTAAAGGCTGAATCTGCATCTACTGTGTAATGCAGTTTCGGTCTGCTGTGGCACCATTGTATACAGTTTCCCCTTTGCCTCCCATTTTGGCTCAGCGTAAAAGTTAGCCATCTGCATCAGACTTCACCATGGCAACTGTGGGGGTGTGGGAGGAAGAGTGCGCGCGAGAGGGGGGGAGGCTTCTCGGGGTGCCGGCAGGGCTCTGCACTGCGGGGAGGAAACAGTACCCATGAACCCCCACACACAGAAAGTAAAGGGGGTGACCTGGCGGGGGGAGGTGGAGGGGGGCTGGAAAGTGAACGAGCTGGGTAAAAAACACGAAACACCCAGCCATTGCCAGGCAGGGGACTGCCCCATGGTTCAGGGGTGAGCATGCTTCTAACCCACCAACAAAAAAAATATGATTGCAAAAAAATGTTTCCTGGCTGCCTTTACAACTGGGGGGGGGGGGAGAATTCAGCTCCAGTTGCCTGCTTATTGCTCACAGCAGCTCGAGGTCGGGGAGGAGCAATTGGACCGTCTTAAAACCAAATCCAGATAATGCGGTGAGACGCCGTAGTGACCTTGGAGTCGCCACTAGAGGGCAATAAAATGATGCAGACAGCCGATGCTGAGATGAAACAATAGGAGACCCAATGCGCGATGAGATGCAGACAGAAATTTGTGAAACGATGTGGGATTGGCAACACAGCAGCCGGAAAAAACCAATGCAGATTGGACCAATGAAGCTCAGGATTCCCCCTTCCCCTTGGAGTGGGTTCCCTTTCTGCTTCTGCATATCCCACCCCCTCCCCTGATTAAAATGGCTCTGAGGGTTTTTTGGCTATTGAACTTTGAGGACCTGTGAATATCAGGGGTTTCATTGAGAACGAACTGAGTCGCCTAGCCAGGCACGCCTTTTCATCTGACCCTACACCACCAAACCATCTGTCCTATGTATCCTCTGTCAGGTTTATCCAATCTTGCCCAGAAAGACTAAAGAGTGATACTAAAATGTGTTTAAAAATGGCATCCAGGGATGTGCAATAATTTGCTCTGGAGTTTGAATGACATAAAAAAAGAGCAATGATTGGCTGCTGGTGTTGGCACTCCTAATGGGAATGACTGCTTGTTTCAGCACAGACACCTTCCAGCGCTTCAACGTTTCGCTGCTGGCATGCAATTAAAAAAAAAACCCCTGCTCAAACCCACCCTTTCTGGGTGGGTTTGGGCAGCAGTCTTCAAGACGGCGGTGTGGGGGGGGGATGTTCAGATTCTGAGTAAGAGGCTTTCCTGCGAACTCATTTTACAATGAAAATTTAAAGTACAGGATAAACAAGTTTTAAAAGGAATGGGAGGAATGGGGAAGAACTGGGACAGCACTGGGGTGTTTATGAAGCTGTCTGGACACAAGGAAAAAAAAACAGGTAACATCGGGGAATGAAAGGGGAATTTTAAGGTAGTCTAGAAAACACCTTGGTTCCTCTTATTGGAGCCAGTGTGGTGCCACTTGGGATATGTGGGTTCAAATTCTCATCCAGCCTGGAAGCACCCTGGATGATCTTGGGCCAGTCACTCTTTCTCTTGGCCTAACCTGCCTCACAGGGCTGTTGTGTAGAAAAGTGGAGGGAAATTACATAGGCTGTGCTGGGCTCTTTGGAGGAAGGGTGGGATAAAAATGTGACAGAGGGATATCCTATACGTACAACAACACATCCTTCATTTTTTCTCTATTTTACTATCCTAATTCAGTGTCAGCATCTCTATTTCTCCCCATTTCTGCATTTCTGGGATGCCCTCTTTAAATGTTATTGAACACATAGATTCATAGAATCACAGAGCTGGAAGGGGCCACACAGGCCATCTAGTCCAACCCCCGGCTCAATGCAGGATCAGCCTAGAGCATCCCTGACAAGGGTTTGTCCAGCCGCTGCTTAAAGGCTGCCAGTGAGGGGGAGCTCACCACCTCCCTAGGCAGCTGATCCCACTGTTGCACAACTCTTACTGTAAAAAAAGTTTTTCCAAATATCCAGTTTGAACCTTCCCACCCTTAATTTAAACGCATTATTGCAAGTCCTCTCCTCTGCTGCCAACGGGAACAGCTCCCTGCCCTCTTCTACGTGGTAAAGGTAAAGGTTCCCTTGCTTGAAAGCCAGTCGAATCCGACTCTAGGGTTGCGGTGCTCATCTCCGTTTCAAAGCCGAAGAGCCAGCACTGTCCGAAGACGTTTCCATGGTCATGTGGCCGGCATGACTAAACACCAAGGCACACGGAACGCTGTTACCTTCCCACTGAAGTGGTACCTATTTATCTACTTGCAATTTCTTGCTTTCGAACTGCTAGGTTGGCAGGAGCTGGAACTGGAGATGGGAGCTCACTCGGTCATGCGGCACCTGGGTCTCGAACTGCTGAACTACTGACCTTCCACAGCCTGCAGTTCAGCGTCTTAACCACTTGAGCCACCGCAGCTTCTACAGCCTTTCAAATACTTCAAGAGAGCAATCATATCCCCCCTCAACCTCCTCTTCTCCAGACTAAACATCCCCAAGTCCCTCGGCCTTTCCTCATAGGGCTTGGTCTCCAGGTGTTACAAGCACATGAAGTGGCCTCCTACTGAATCAGACCCTTGGTCCATCAATGTCAGTAGTGTCCCCTCAAACTGGCAACAGCTCTCCAGGGTCTTATGCAGAGATCTTTTGCGTCACCTACTGCCGGATCCTTTAACTGTAGATGGCAGGGATCAAACCTGGGACCCTCTGCATGCCAAGCAGATGCTGTACCACTGAACCACAGCCGCTTCCCATTGTGATATGGTTGCCTTGTGTTGCCATTTCTCAGAGTTCAGCTCCTTTCCCACGAAGCCAGCCAAATGACAAGAGTTCTGTGTGATTACTTGGAAGGGTATCGCTCAATTAGAAGTCAGAAAGGCAGCATGCTGGAGTGGTTAGAGTGTCGATTTCTAGGAGGATGGGCAGCATATAATATCTAGCGCATGTCCATGTAAATCCATGCATATAAATACTAAGACGACACACAATCTATTGCCTACTATAGCTGCAGAGGTACGTCTTGAACTGCTGAGGACATATCGTAGGCGATAATGTTAGTGAAATATATTTTTATCCCAAAGGAAACGATTTATATTGATGGAGGGCAGGCCGTTTTTACTCGCTCTGTTCCTGAGAATCCACACACTCCCACACTTCATGGACAAAAACAGGGATGTTCTTGTATGCCTGTAACACCAAGGTTCACAGCCCGAGCTCTCCTCACCATCCCCCACACATGCTGCTTCTCTGCCTGTTGTTGTTGTTCAGTCGCACAGTCGAGTCCGACTCTTCGCGACCCCATGGACCAGCTCCCGCCAGGCCCTCCAGTCCTCCGCCGCCTTCCGAAGCCTGCTCAACTTCATGCTCGTTGCATCTATGACACTGTCCAACCATCTCATCCTTTGCCGTCCCCGTCTTCTTTGACCTTCAATCTTTCCCAGCATCAGGGTCTTCTCCAGGGAGTGCTAAGACGACACACAATCTATTGCCTACTATAGCTGCAGAGGTACGTCTTGAACTGCTGAGGACATATCGTAGGCGATAATGTTAGTGAAATATATTTTTATCCCAAAGGTAACGATTTATATTGATGGAGGGCAGGCCGTTTTCACTCGCTCTGTTCCTAAGAATCCACACCCTCCCACACTTCATGGACAAAAACAGGGATGTTCTTGTATGACTGTAACACCAAGGTTCACGGCCTGAGCTCTCCTCAACATCCCCCACGCTTGCTGCTTCTCTGCCTACCAAGTGCTAAATTATTGTAATTGTTTATATTGATAGACGGCAGGCCCTTTCACCATACAGTACAGTGGATGGAGCACTACGCAGTGTATAAAAGGCAGCAGGTGGGAGGGGTTGCAAAGTGATCCTCAGTATGAGAATCCAGATGTTACAAGCCCATTCCTGGTATCATTTGTGGAATGCTGGAAGGAGCACAACAATCCCGTGGTCAGTATTATGGTCTTTCTATTAAAAAGGTGAAGACTGACCGAGGCTTCCAAGAACCAAAACCATGTAATACCTTTAGAAGGACCAATCTAAATAACTAGGGTTTCTGGCTCTGGGTTGGGAAATACCTGGAGATTTTTGGGGTGGAGCAGAAGGAGGGCACAGTTTGGGGAAGGGAAGAACATAAGAGAAGCCAATGCTGGATCAGGCCAGTGGCCCATCCAGTCCAACACTTTGTCACACAGTGGCCAAAAATACCAGGTGCCATCAGGAGGTCCACCAGTGGGGCCAGGACACTAGAAGCCAACCATTGATGCCCCCCCCCAAGCACCAAGAAGACAGAGCATCACTTGCCCCAGACCAAGAGTTTCTATCAATATCACCAAATGAGAAGGGAGCACTCACTGGAGAAGACCCTGATGCTGGGAAAGACTGAAGGTCAAAGAAGACGGGGACGGCAAAGGATGAGATGGTTGGACAGTGTCACAGATGCAACAAACATGAAATTGAGCCAACTTCAGAGGACAGCGGAAGACAGGAGGGCCTGGCGGGAGCTGGTCCATGGGGTCGCGAAGAGTCGGGACTTGACTGTGCGACTGAACAACAACAAATAGCTACTGATGGACCTCTGCTCCATATGTTTATTCAACTTCCTCTTGAAGCTGTCCACACTTGCAGCCGCCGCCACCTCCTGTGGCAGTGAATTCCGTGTGTGGGTGAAGAAGTACTTTCTTTTATCTGTTCTAACCCAAAGGAACTCAGTGGGATATAATGCCATAGAGTCCATGTTCCAAAGCAGCCATTTTCACCAGGAGAATCAGTTGTAATCCCAGGAGATCTCCAGCCACCACCTGGAGGTTGGCAGCCTTCTAAACAATGCAGAGCTGTGCCAGCTGCTGAGTTCTCCAGAACTCTTTGTCAGGCTGGATGTTTTAAAACAAACAAAAAGGCAGTAGGGGTGGGGGAGAGATAAATATGGGGAGACGGGCAAGTGGAGGTAAATATCATCTGGTAAACAACACCCCATTAAGCTTTTATTAAAGGGACAAGGCATTTCCCCCCTCTTCAGGAAGCTGGCAACTCTCGTTGTTATATCAACACTACTAACGGCCTTGTGAGTTCGTGGCTGAAGAAGCAAGGTTGGAGTGAGGGACTTCCCAAATCGCACTCTTGAGCTGCTACATTATATTAGCTCATCAAAGGTTTTAATTTGAGGAAAATCCCTTCACCGGTGAAGGTGTTTGCTGCCTGATAGTTACAGAAGAAGGAATGTGAGAAGTGAGGGTTCTTTTGTCCCAACGTGGGTGGGTTTGCACTCACTCTGTTCCTGAGAATCCACACCCTCCCATGCTTCATGGACAAAAACAGGGTCATTCTTGTATGCCTGTTAACTCCAGGGTTCACGGCCTGAGCTCTCTTTGCTCTCCCCCCACATGCATGTTGCTTCTCTGCCTAAAGGTTTCCCTCGCTCAAAAGTCAGTCGAATCCAACTCTAGGGAACGGTGCTCATCTCCGTTTCCAAGCCGAAGAGCCAGCGCTGTCCGACGACATATCCATGGTCATGTGGCTGGCATGATTAAACGTCGAGGTGCACGGAATGCTGTTCCCTTCCCACCGAAGCGGTACCTATTTATCTACATGCAGTTTCTTGCTTTTGAACTGCTAGGTTGACAGGAGATGGGGCCAGAGACAGGAGCTCACTCCGTCACGCGGCTCTCGGGTCTCGAACTGCTGAGTTACCAACCTTCAGGTTTGCAACTCAGCATCAACCTCTGAGCCACCATGGCTCCCTGCTTCTCTGCCTACTATATGCTAAATTATTGTAATGTTTCACACACACACACACACGGAAGCTCAAGAATGGTTAGTAGGATGTTTAAATTTCACAATGGACATTTATCCATCATGTGCGTGGGAGTCAGAAGGAAAGCCCTGTGCTGGCATTTGAGTGCGTTTGTTTCTGCACATATGTACTAGAACTGAGAAGAGTTGAAAATGTTTTTAAAATATGTCCCCAGCATCTCTGACAAGGAAGAAAACAGGGCATCCTCAAAGCTCTCAGAAGACAGGGAGTGGCTCTGCTAAAAAGGGCCCAATGAAGCCTGTGTGAATTGGTCCCTAAGCATGTCCCCTCTGCTAGTCAAGTTGATTAAAATAGGCAGGGTTCTTTTTGTAGAAAAAGCCCAGCAGGAACTCATTAGCATAATAGGCCACACCCAACAGCAGGAACCCATTAGCATATTGGGCCACACCCCTGAAAGCACAGCTCATTAGCACATTAGGCCGCACCCACATGTTACCAGAGGTGTGGTTATCCAGCCACACCCACCTTTTGCTTGTTATTCTGTTTACCTTGTTTGTTGTCAAAACCCAGGGCTTTTTTTGTAGCAGGAACTCCTTTGCATGTTAGGCCACACACCCCTAATGTAGCCAATCCTAATGAGTTTCTGCTGTTGGGTGTGGCCTATTATGCTAATGAGTTCCTGCTGGGAGTGGCCAACTTGGGAGCCAGCCGGAACTCCATTCCTGTGCGTTCCTGCCCAAAAATAGCCCTGAAAATAGGCATTCTACCTTTGCATCCTGTGCAAGGATTTTTTACAACACCCCTCCCACCTTCTAAATTGAATTAGGATTGACAGGTCCGTTGGACCAGTGGGGAGGGAGCGGGGAGGGAAGGAGCCGGAAATAAATGTGACGTGCCTCCATCACCCAAAGTGATGTAGGCACGTCAGGGATGTTGGGGTGATCCCCTGGTTTGTAGGCAAAACCTCTATGCTAGAATTAGCTTCTACAATAGAGTTTTGCCCAAAAACCAGAGCGTCGCCCCGTGACATCACTGATGCGCCTACATCATTTCCACGTGACGCAGGCACATCGTGTTTATTTCCGGCTTCTTGCCTGTTTGGGGGGGAGTGGAGTGTCCAAAATTGGGGGACCCCTGCCCCACTGGTGGGGGTCTGGCGTCCCTAAATGGAATAAAAGAACTCGGAAATCTCCATTCCTACTTGTGACTGACAAAGGGAGATTTGACTCCCAAAAGTGTATACCCTGAAAACCTTGCAGGTCAATAAGGTGTCGCTGGACTCAAATCTTACTGTTCAACTGCAGACCAACACGGCTGCCCTCTGAAACCATGTGGATCTCATCTGCCTTCTCAGTGCTCAGTCATCCCGTCTGGAGAAATCCTTTGGAAGCTCTTGACCACACACTTGAGAGGTACCCACTGCACGCGCCAACAGAAGAGAGGGCCTGGTAGATTTCAGAGTCCAGCAATAACACTGTTGCCGTCATTTTAGGTCAACTCTTTTCATCAAAGTGTTTCTTTAAATGGCCTTGTCGAAACCGCTGAAACACATTATGATGCAGAAAGATGTGCCTTTTACACATCACCACTCTGGCCGGCTCTCTCCTTCTCCTTGGGTTCGAAGTCCAGACCGTCCAGCGGTTTCTGCTTACCCCAGCAACTTCTCCTTTTGAGTTGTTCCAAGGCTATTTGCATTGGTGGCTTTCAGTTTTCCATGAAGTCTCTGATGTGGTCGGTCTACCAAGAGGTTGCCCGTCCTTGGTAAACTCAGTCCTCTTATTCCATACTTTTCTCTCTCTCTCTCTCTCTCTTTTTTCTCTCGTGTTAAGAAGAAAGCCAGAAGCTCTCTTTTGTGAGTTCTCCAGCTGGCCGAGGAGAATGCTACTGATGGTGTGCACCAGTTGTTCTTTCTAACAGGTCTTGTGTGGAGGTACGCCTTCTGCAGTGGTGATGAAGGCAACTATTGCATGGGGTTCTTCCCCTGAATGGACACCAGTGTGTCCCAACATATAGAAAGAGCTTCCATACGTTTCTCCTGCTAACTGGGATTTTAGAATTAGGGTTGCGAGCTCCAAGTTGTGAAATACCTGTAGATTTTGGGGGTGAAGCCTGAAGAGGTTTGGGGCATATTTTCAAAGCAGCCGTTTTCTCCAAGTGAACTGATCTCTGTCACCTTGGGATCAGATGTAATAGTGGGAGATCTCCAGATACCACCTGGAGGTTGGCAACCCTATTTAGAATTCAGGTTAACTAGTAGTAGAAAGAGAAGAAGAGATTGGATTTATACCCCACTCTTCACTACCCGAAGGAGTCTCAGAGTGGCTTACAATCTCCTTCCCCTTCCCCTCCCCACAACAGACACCCTGCGGGGTAGGTGGGGCTGAGAGAGCTCTCTCGAGAACTGCCCTTGAGAGAACAGCTCTGAAAGAACTTGTGACTGACCCAAGGTCACACCAGCAGCTGCATATGGAGGAGTGGTGACTCAAACCCGGCTCTCCCAGATTAGAGTCTGGGCTCCTAACCACTACACCAAACTGGCTCTCACTTCAGTTAACCTGAGCTCCTCATTTTGTATTTTAAGGATGACCGGAGTTTGTTTTGAACTGTGTTTCTCCGCACAAATAGGATGCGAATGAGCCCAGTAATTAGCCAACTTCAAGTGAAACGACACCTTATGCTTCACACAAGTTCTCCACGGAGACCTACAGCCAAACTGCAGCTGTGAGTCCCTGTGGGCAAGTCCTGTGTAAAAACGCAGAAGGGTCCATTCAGATTCTGAATGCAGCATGGAGGAAAGTGTTGGAAGTGGAGGACTGTATGCTGGCTCCTGTCTCAGGCTTCAGAGACAGCACCATAGATTTATGGTAGATAGAGAGCTCGGGACACACAGAGCATCCTTTCCTTCTTCCTATCTGATACTATCCTTTTGAAGTAGAATTCTATTCTGAGGGGTAAGATTTCCTTCCGGCTTGACACTTCACTCCCTCTCACACACAAAGAAGAAGGCACTCGCTCTCCATCTTTGTCCACCATGGATGCAGGACATGGCATTCTGCATCTACTTCAAAGGGACCTTATGCAGTTCTGCAGGGCCTGCAAGACGGAGCTCTTCCGCCAGGCTCTCACATAGGGGCCGCCGCCACCACCACCACCACCACCACCAATGGTGGCGATAACATCGGGATTAGGAACTGCCCTTGGAAGTTCCGACATGAATTGTATGACACTGCATTGGGGGATTGGCTTGGACTATCTACTGGACAGTATCACCCCAAGGGAAGGATCTAAGGAAATGACTGATGCCATCAAAACAAAGACCATCTTGTTTACAGAAAGCACTTTATTGTTATTGTTATTATTCATGATTTTACTGTTTTATCTGGTTTTATGTATGGGCTTATGCCCCTTGTAAGCCGCCCTGAGCCCGCTCGCAGGGAGGGTGGGGTAAAAATGCCAAAAAAACCCCAGCATTCATCATAGTTAGTTAGATTAGATTCTAACCCTATCTCCCAACCATTCTAGAAGGTAATTCCTTGAATAAATGACTTTTATTAGATTGAAACTGACAAGTGGCTCCATGTAACGCTGTAACTTTACTAGATCCTGCAATCTCGAGAAGTTGCTGCTGCATGTAGCCTAGCACGCTCGTTTATGTTATAGAGGTTCCTGGCTGTACCAAACCAGTGAATCTAACAGGAAGGACTCCTTTCCACCCCCACCCCCACACTGTTTTCAGGGATCAAAATGGACCAGGGACCACTGAAGGGGCAAATACCACCCTTCATGCCCCATGACCATTTCATCTCCACAAAATCGGGTATGGGGGACTGTCCCTCCCCTAGTCTTGCCAACCTCTAGGTGGGACCTAGAGATATCCTAGAATTACAACTGATCCCCAGACTGCAGAGATCAGTTGTGGACAGGGTGTCTGTTGTGGGGAGGGGAAGGGAAAGGAGTTTGTAAGCCACTCTGAGACACCTTTGGGTAGTGAAGGGCGGGGTATAAATCCAATCTCCTCTTCTTCTTCTTCTTCTTCTTCTTCTTCTTCTTCTTCTTCTTCTTCTTCTTCTTCTTCTTCTTCTTCTTCTTCTTCTTCTTCTTCTTCTTCTTCTTCTTCTTCTTCCCTGGATAAAACGGCTGCTTTGGAGGGTGGATTTTATGCCATTATACTCTGCTGAGGTCTCTCTCCCTTCCCAAACTCCACTGTCTCTAGGCTCCACCACCAAATCTCCAGAAATTTCCAGACCTGGAGCTGGCAAACCTCCCCTCCTCCTGCACCTCAGTCCTGATACGATTTGGGCCCCTGCCTCAGGAGTTACTGCCAGGGACTGCCAGCCCTTCATCCGCAAGTCATGCAAGGCATAAAGTGTACTTTGGGCCTTTGCACATCTTTTCCGCTTAAATGTTTAGTTTAAATGTGCTGTTTGAATGCAGCCCTAATAGTTTCTCACTCTTGCCCTACGTGCGATTTTTGTTTTGTTTTGTTTTCCTTTTCAGTAACACAGGATTGGATCCAAACAGCAAAAACAAAGAAATAAAGACATCTGGATTCGTGCCTGACTACGGGGGGGTGGGGATTAGTACAAAGCATCGAATAGCAAAGTATATGTGCTTAGGGCCTATTTATTGACACAGCTCATGCATCTGAGTTCAGCTTCAGTTAGAAACTCTGGAGGCCAATGGAAAATGCAGAAGTGTTGCCAATGTTCAGACAAGATGTCGTAAGGGCTGGCTGGTACTCAGAACACTGCTATCCCCAATAGATGGTAGATAAGCAGCATTCTACTATAGGAAATTTGGGTGAGGGCAGGTACGTTTGTGTTTGGGTTGCCATCCCCCTGATGAGGGCAGGGGTTGGGTTTCCCCACTTTTGGGGCTCCCAATCTGCCACCAGCCAGTTGGCCAGCAGGGGAGCTCCTCCCCCAAAGAGCCCCGTCGCACCAGGCACATTGTGCAGGGGATGCTCTAGCATTTTGGTAAAAACTCTAGAAGAAGAAGAGATTGGATTTATACCCTGCCCTTCACTCGGAGTCTCAGAGCGGCTTACAAACTCCTTTCCCTCCCCACAACAGACACCCTGTGAGGTAGGCGGGGCTGAGGGAGCTCTGAGAGAAACTGCTCTTTCAAGAACAGGAATTATGGCTTTCCCAAGGTCATCCAGCAGCTGCAAGTGGAGGAGTGGGGAATCAAAACCGGTTCTCCCAGATTAGAGTCTGCACACTTATCCACTACACCCAAGGGTCATTTCTTGCAGGAGCGCACAGGAGCGGAGCTCCAGCAGTAAAGAGGCCAGGGGGCGGGCACATGCAACAAGCCCCGCCCCCTGCTCCCAGCAGCCCTCAGTCAGAGCAAGAAGCAGCCAGGTAAGTTGCAGTGCCCCCCCTGGCTCCACGGTCCGGAACAGTCCAGTGGCACCTTTAAGACCAAGTTTTATTCAGGTACAAGCTCTCCCTCCTCTGCAAAGACAGATCTGCACATCCCCCCCCCCAATAACCAGCAATCCAAAACAGTCCAGTGGAGCCTGAGCGGTGGGTGTTGCCTTCTGACACACTTTTGGTGATGTCAGGGGGTGTGGCATATGCAAATAGGTTATGCTGAGTTATGCTAATGAGCTCCGGCACCTCTTTTTCCGCGAAATGACCCCTGTCTACACCAAACTGGTGACCATAGAGTTTTTTACCCAAATGTTAGAGCATCTCCTGAAGACCCCAGGAGCCAGGCTAGAGCCCACCGCAGGGATCAAGGTAAGACCTGGCAACCCTGGTTTGTGTACTGGATTGTGCATCAGAATTCATAAGACATTAGAAAACATTGGTGTCAAGGACTGCAAAGCTGAACCCCATGGGTCCCCAGGGCTGTTATGGACAAGTAATCAACCTTTTATGAAGTTTTATTTTATTCCTGTCAAGACATAAGAATAATTCTATAGGTGATATACCATACTCTAAAATCATACAGCAGGAAAACAAGAAAACTAGCTTAACTACCTAGCACATTTTCAAGACAACCATTCGATGGCACAAACCTTAAGTTCACAAGTCCACAACTTAAGTATTCTCTACTAGGAAAAAGGCCCGTTGTGGAAATAAATACAACAGCCTCTAGAAAGAGGCTCTGGGCGGGTGCCCCGGCCTTGGACACTCAGTGTCAAGTTGCTGTGGCAACCTCAGCAGGGTATAATGACACTGAGTCCACCATTTTCTCCAGAGGAACTGATCTCTGCTACCTAAAGAACAGTTGTAATTTTGAGTGATCTCCAGCCCTCACCTGGAGATTGGCAATGATGGTTCCCCAGAAGGGAATGGTTGGTTTGGAGGGTGGAGTCTATGGTTTTGTACCTGTCCAAGGTCCCACGCCTCCTGAAACCTCACCCGCTCCAGGCTCCATCCCTCACATCTCCAGGAATTTCCCACCTGGAGTTGGCAACCCTATCTCCTTCCCAGCCAATAATCAACCTACCTTTATTTTCCCCTCACTCTTCAGCTTTCCCCCCCCCACACACCTGCAGCCTCTCCCGTGCTCTGAAGCCCCGACTGCTACGTCACATTGGCTGTCATATGGGGGCCACCTCAGCAGTATATAAGGATACAGAGCCCACCATTTTCTCCAGGGGAACTGATCTCTGCCATCTGGAAAGCAGTTGTAATTCTGAGTGATCTCCAGCCCTCACCTGGAGATTGGACACATTTTACCTCAGAACAGCAAACTGTTTAGAATGTTAGAGGCAAAAGCCAATCAAGTTGCATATGCAAATGACCTCTGTGTTCCGAGGCAAAGGCCAATGAGGCTGCATATGCAAATAACCTCTGTGTTCTGACTGGCTATGGGGGGGGGGGGGGAAAAAGCAAAGTTTAGAATGTTGGAGGCAGGACTCAGGCAAAGCAGCCAGTGGATAGGGAGACCCTCTGATAGACAGATCAGAGAGCAAACTGATTTTGGAGCGTGTGGAATGTTCTAGAGAAGTGCCACCACCATTCGGCTTTTATTTATAAGGGAGTTGTTGCTGTCTACTGTAATATAAGCATATCATGGCCCAGGCCTTCAGTCCAGGCTTACCAAGTACTTACCGTGATTCGGCGGGGGACACAGACGTCTTCGCAAGATCATTCCCGCGGGGGCAACAGAAGCGCCGCACCATGCCGTTGCCAGGAAGTGATGGCAGGCAACAATGGGGCTGGAAACTCGATGGTGGCCCAGAGTCACTTCCTGGCGATGGCATGGTGCGTTACAGGGAGGAATGTTCCGGCCGGGGAACATGTGTCCCCTGCCGGATCGCAGTAAGTACTTGGGAACCCTCCTTCAGTCCATCAGATTCCAGCCTATCCTCGGGTACTTAATTCTGATCTGGATTGAGACTGCCGCACATGGGGAGAACCTTCCCTTCTACACCCTTTTCTTGACATGAAAGAGCCCCTGTTTGCTACTAGCCTTGTTGGGAGCTCCATGTATACTGATGGGGTTCACCCAGGCTCCCCCCAAAGGAGCACAAAGTACCTCGGAGCTGTTTGGGCCAGGAAGAGGAGCCTTGGCTCAGTGGTAGAGCATCTGCTTGGCATGCAGAAGGTCCCAGGTTCAATCCCTGGCATTTCCAGTTAAGGACCAGGTAGAAGGTGATGTGAAAGACCTCTGCCTGAAACCCTGGAGAGCCACTGCAATTCTAAGTGGACAATTCTGACCTTTATGGCCAAAGGTATGATTCAGGAGAAGGCAGTTTCATTACATTAAAATGGAATGAAGGGAAGACAAAACTCGTGCAGTACCATCAAGGCCACCCAAAATTTCCCAAACCATGCTCTGCTCCCAACATCTTTTGACTTAATAGGGTTGCCAGGTCTGGGTTGGAAAATACCTGGAGACTTTGGGGGTGGATCCAGGAGAGGGCAGGGGCCTCAGCATGCAACAATGCCATAGAGTCCACCCTTCAAAGCAGCCATTTTCTCCAGGGGAGCTGATCTCTGTCAGCTGGAGATCAGTTGTAAAAGTGGGAGATCTCCAGGCCCGACCTGGGGGATGGCAACCCTATTTGGCTGCATGCTCTACCCATAACAGAGACATGTTTGGCAAAACATGAGTGGGATTCTTCTTCCAAGCAGTCTTCAGTAACCAACCTAAATATCATGAGTATAAAAAAAGAACTAGTAACTATGTGTAAACCTGAGAAATCATAAATAGTTGGGAACAGTCTACACATGAGTGCAGACTTCAGCCAGAGCACTATAATGTGGAAAGGCCTAAACCCCATCTCTTCACACACCACAGTCCCCAGTATAGAATCTGCAATACATTTTTGACTATGTGGACTAGGGGAAGACCCGGAGAAATTATAATGTATAATTAGTTCCTTAGAGGACACCTGGAAATTCTTCCTTCAAACCCAAACTTTCTACATCCTTTTTTTTTGGGGGGGGGACATCGCATGGAAATGGAGGATCTCCTGGGGTAGATATCACAAAGGAAGAAGCAGGACTTGCGGTATCACATCACCCAACTGAACACAAATCTCCTGGATCTGATGAAGTGGCGTGTATGTATGTATGATGACGTGCGTGTATGTCAAGTCACAACCAACTTATGGTGACCCAGCAGATGTCAACTAGCTGCCATATTTCATTTGTATGTGTCCTTTCCTGACTGTGGCGCTACGGCGCATGCTTGCTTGCTTGCTTTGCTTGCTTGCTGTAAATAGCGATAGGGAGGCGCTCCTGAGACCGTGCGAACTGGCACTGCAAGACTGGGTTATCTGACTAACCTTGAGGAAGAGGGAGGGCTTGCGTTCCACCGTTGGTGTGAGTCTTTCTGCTCTCATGAGGCACGGAGACTCTCCCGTTCATTATGTAACCTCCCACCGGGAGAATTCCCGCACGCGCGCTTGGATTTCATTTGCTTAGCCATTTGCAGCATCACGCTATATGAAGGGATGCATCCGCCCCATTGTCATTCCTAACAATATCCCTTAAGATCATGGCAACAGACCTGTAATCTAATAAAGCATAACGCTTCCCTGGAATCGTGTGTGGAGATTTACTTGCTGTTGAACCTGATAGCAAGGGGCTTTCAAGGAAAGCGAGAAGCAGAGGTGGTCTGCTATTGCCTTCATCTGAAGAGTCTTCCTTGGTGGTCCCCCATCCAAGTGCCGGCCCTTCTTAGCTTCTGAGATTTGACAAGACTGGGCTGTCCTATATGATGCTACATCCCAAGTGGAGTGGAGTTTACAACAAATCAATTATTCTTGAAGATGCCACAAGACACTTTGCTGTTCTCTCTATGTCCATTTGTGGAGTTCACAGCGAAGAGCCCAAATAATGCCAGATCTACTGTATCGCTAGCTGTTGGATAAGTTTCCCATGGGGATAAATGTCACGATTGTCTTCAGTTGCGGGATTTCAAATTTCTCCGCTTCCCCTGACAATACATGAATATATTCTTATATGATTCCTTTTACCAAAAAGGCAGCCTTTCCAGTAAGAACTGTGTGTTCCCAGGAATGGGTAAGAATCCTTTCTTTTCTCCTCTGCTATTATTTGTGCATTACCAACTGACTGGAAAAAAAGAAGAAAGAAAGTATAATTTTAAATTACGTTTTTGGAAAATCCAAACCATTTATGGCACAGACCTGAGGAAGATGTCTTTTCTGCTCTTATGTCTGAATCTGGTGTTCCTCTGGGCAATTCCTAAGTGAGTGCCAAGGAAGAATAAGAATGGGCTTTCAGAGAAATCTCTCCCCAGACATCAAAGCTCCTTTCCACGGTGTCTGATGTAATGGTCACTGTCTTTTTTTGGTCTTCCTAGAAATTATATAGTACAAAATTTACATTTGTTATGGTGGATTTTGATCAAATGTTGAAACAATATTCCCCTAGCACGAAATGGTCTGGGCTCAGGGTATGTCAGGTCAACCTCTATGAGCCTTCCTACTTATTGTGGCCTTTTCCACATGTCCTGCGCAGGGTTTTCTACCTACGGGACGCTGGGCCCACATTTCCTTGCAGTGGGACATGGAAGCAGCTCGAAAGCCATGGAACTCTCTTCTTAGGAAGGCCCACCATTTTTCAATGCTTTTGATTTAGACAGATCATTAAAAGCATTTTGTCTCTACCTAATTTTCAAGGGGAGTCTGTTTTTGATACAGCAAAAGTACATGTGTGTTATGGAGGGGAAGAAAACTGAAATGTGACTTGTAGAAGTCAGCCTTCCTTCCTGGATGTCAAGAGATTCAGACACATTATGTTCAAAAATTCCTTCCTGGTTTTTCCCCCCACGTGTCGGAAAGCTGATATCTGTGCAGTTGTGTTTTTCACACACACACACACACCTCAGGAGCTGAACAAGTGTTTATTCATGTCATACCTTTCTATCCCAGCCTTCCTCCATCAAACTCAATGCAATGTACATCATTTTGGCCTCCTCTGTTATAGTCTCACAACGACCCTGTGAAGTAGGTGAGGCTGAGCAAGAATGAGTGGCTCAAGGCCATCTGAATAGCCTCATGGCAGAGTGGGGAATAGAACCAGAGTTTCCCAGATTCTATTTCAACGCTTTTAATCATTACACCCATTTGTTATTGTTGTTGAGATCTGCTCATCACTTTATAAAGAAGAAGAAGAAGAGGAGGAGGAGGAGGAGGAGGAGGAGGAGGAGTTGGTTTTATACCCCACTGTTCACTCAGAGCGGTTTACAAACTCCTTTCCCTCCCCCTCCCCACAACAGACACCCTGTGAGGTTGGTGGGGCTGAGAGAGCTCTAGGAGAACTGCTCTTGAGAGAATAGCTCTGAGAGAGCTGTGACTGACCCAAGGTCACCCAGCTGGCTCCATGTGGAGAAGTGGGGATTAGAGTCCACCAGTTCTCCAGATTAGAGTCCGCCACTCCTAACCAATACACCAAAAATGCTTACCTACTTATGAAACAGATGGTTAATAACTGTTAGAGTACAGATTGGCTCTAATCTTTTCTTTAGCATCCCATTTGTGAAGACAGCATTTTGAGACCTCATTGGTTGAAAAGTAGAGTAAAAATATTGTAAATCAATCCCTCCTTCCCTGTTCTTGACAGGCGTGGTATCAGTTGGACTATCTTTGCCATTTGCATGTCAGATCAATTTTTTGGAGGGGGGGGGACAATCCAGCACAGAATTAAGTGCACTAAGCCAACTGAAACAAATGCTGGCAAGTACGCACACTTAATTCTGTGTTGTCCTAATTGCATAAACTGTTCACTTTAAAACACTGTCTTACTGAACGGCATCTAAATGCAAGAGAAGGGAGTCCAACCATGTGCAATTAACTCAAGTGCTGTAGTTTTTCATCTTGAAGGAACAGCTACTAGTATGACATTTTCTTTATTCCTCTGCAGCGTCCCGCGCCAAGTTACACAACATTTCTGCAGTAATAACGAAAACCTGTTTTCATTTAAAAGCAACCAGCCCATGAGATCTAAGCACAGCGCTGAAACTGTACTTGCTCCATTACAAGAAACTTGGAGTGATCCAGCTGTTCTGTCCTGATGTAAGCGCCGTTCTCTCGGCAGCATGCAAGTTGCCTCTTATGCAAAGCTGAGAGCGTGTCGAAACGGCCAGAACATTTAGGTGGGGGCTGATCCAGTGGGTTTATCACACCAAACTGGCAATCTGGAGCAATGCTCCCTCTAAGCTATGGAGTCCTGTGAGCAAAAATTCTACTTTGTGAGCTACTGGCATCAAAGTTGTGAGCGAGCGATTTGGCTACTGCATAAATGAGTTTGCTCTGGAGCCCTCCTTCCCTGAACTGAGACAAAAAAAGTGTGAGCCAGGGGCTAAAAAACTGTGAGCCTTGCTCACACTAACTCAGCTTAGAGGGAACACTGGTCTGGAGTGAGGCCAATTGATGAGAAAGGCCCTTGTGATTGGCCAGAACCCAGCTGCTTGGGTCACTGAAACACAAGGAGCTTTCTAGGGTTGCCAGGTCCCCCCGGCTGATGGAGTCTGGGGAGAACAGGAACTCCAGTGGGGTACAGTGCCATAAAGTCCACCTTCTAAAGCATCCACTTTCTCCAGGGAAACTGATCTCTGTAGTCTGGAGACAAGCTTTCATTCTGGGGGCTTCCCAGGTACCCCCAGAGGCTGGCATCCTTAAAGCTTTCACTCATGCTGAATAACGCACGTTCGATCCACTTTCAGTGCACTTTAGCAATCATTTGCAAGTGGATTTTGCTTTTCACACAATAAATGCCAGTTGCAAAGTGGATTGAAAATCCATCATTGAGTGTGTGTGGAAGTAATATTTGCATAGAGGATGGTACAGAGTTGTTTTCTGTTGCCCCAGAAGGTTGGACCAGAACCAACAGGTTGAAATTACATCAAAAGAGTTTTTGGCTAAACATTAGGAAGAACTTCCTGACAGAGAGGAGGCTGAAGTTGGTAAGGGAAAACTCTATGTTTTCCCCTCAAATGGCTGTGGCCCCGCCTCCAGCGTGCCCGGCGTCAGCACGTCACATCCGGCTGATGTGTATGCGGTGTGCGCGCGCACAAGACGCCGTCCGGGAGCCCCCCGCCGCAGAACAAAAGGTATTTGGCAACCCTAAGGGAAAGGCCTATCGTCACTTTGGGGTCAGGCAGAAATTTTTCTCCAGGCCAGTTTGGCTGGCAAACCTGAAGGTTTTTTATCGTCTTCTGGGTGTGGAACAGTGGGTCTGTGGAGGGGGAGGTATTTGTGTATTTCCTGCCTTGTGCAGGGGGTTGGACTAGATGACCCTGGAGACCCCTTCCAACTCTATGATTCTAAGTGACATATGGCTTGGATCTAGAATGGTACAGTCTTTGGTCATGGGATATTACTTCCTCCCCCTCCCCCCATAGAACTGCTTTGTTGGATCCAAGACATTAAGAGGAGGCTAGTCTCAGAGGTTAAGATGCTGAGCTGCAGGCCAGAAGGTCTGTAGTTCAGCAGTTCGAGACCAGTGTTCCCTCTAAGCTGAGTTAGTGTGAGCTAGCTCACAGTTTTTCAGCCTCCGGCTCATGCATTTTTGTCTCAGCTCAGGAAGGGATGGCTCCAGAGCAAACTAATTGATGTAGTAGCCAAATTGCTCACTCACAACTTTAATGCCAGGAGCTCACAAAGTAGGATTTTTGCTCACAAGACTCCACAGCTCGGAGGAAGCATTGTTCGAGACCCGAGTGCCATGGGACGGAGTGAACTCCCATCTCTGGCCCCAGCTCCTGCCAACCTAGCAGTTTGAAAGCAAGAAATTGCAAGTAGATAAATAGTTACCACTTCGGTGGGAAGGTAACAGCATTCCGTGCGCCTCGGCATTTAGTCATGCCAGCTACATGACCACAGAAACATCTTCGGACAGTGCTGGCTCTTCGGCTTGGAAACAGAGATGAGCACCTCCCCCTAGAGTGGGATTCAAAAACTGTACGCCAGCTCACACTAACTCAGCTTAGAGGGAACACTGCTCCAGAGCAAACTAATTTACGCAGCAGCCAAAATTGCTCACTCCCAACTTTAATGCCAGGAGCTCACAAAGTAGGATTTTTGCTCACAAGACTCCACAGCTTGGAGGGAGCATTGTTCGAGACCCTAGTGCCATGGGACGGAATGAACTCCCATCTCCTGCCAACCTAGCAGTTTGAAAGCAAGAAATTGCAAGTAAATAGTTACCACTTCAGTGGGAAAGTAACAGCATTCTGTGCGCCTCGACATTTAATCATGCCAGCTACATGACCACAGAAACATCTTCGGACAGTGCTGGCTCTTTGGCTTGGAAACAGAGATGAGCACCTCCCCCTAGAGTGGGATTCAACTGGCTTTCGAGCCAGGAAAACCTTTACCTTTACCTTTAATCTTGAGGAAGAGGGGATTTGGGAACCTGGAGCATGTGTGCATTTGTTTGTATGATGATTTGTTCTGGAGACAGGGTGTGTGACAACACATGCAGAGAGAGTGACCTCAGATTTTATGATGTCTTTCTTCTTGGTCAAATTTCTGTTGTTTCCCCAAACTTGATAACCAGCATCTCTGAGATAAAGCCTACCTGGCTGAACAGGAAACAAAGCTGTATCGCAATATTTGCATGCCACACTCTCAGCAAAGTTCTCACAGTGGTTCCCAAACGTCAGCAAAATGTAATAAACCCACAAGATCCAATAAAACCCAAGTCAATAAAATAGCCGCGTAAAATGAGACCTAAACGTTAGATTTTTAAAAACCCACTGAAATGATAAACAGTTCATTAGAAGACAATTTGAAACAGCAGTAAGGATCAAACATTTTTCCAAAAAGCCAAATGGGAGGCAGGAGGAGAAATGATAAATAGTTCACTGTAAGACAACTGGAAACAGCAATAAGACTCAAAGTTTTAAAAAGCAAAATGGGGAGGCAGGAAGAGAAAATATACATACACAGCAGCAACCACCATAACAACAAAACCAGTAAAGTTCAGCCATCTGGGAAAATCAAAGAAGTTTTAGCCCGGCACCAGAAGGTGTATTTGATTAGCAGGGGGTGAGATACAAAGAGGACATTCCACAAATGAGGTGGCATGAGAGAAAAGGTCCCTTCCTTAACAACTGGCTGTAGTGTAGTGGTTAAGAGTGGCAGACTCTAATCTGGACAACCGGGTTTGATTCTCCACTCCTCCACATGCAGCCATCTGGGTGACCCTGGACAAGGCACAGTTCTCTTGGAGCTGTTCTCTCAAGAGCAGTTCTCTCATCCCCACCTATCTCACAGGGTGCATGTTGTGGGGAGAGGAAGGGAAAGGTGGATTAAGGTTGCCAAGTCTCACTTGGCTGGCAGTGCCGGGGATCCTGGTCCTGGAGATCTTTGGTGTGCGAAGCATGCATGCCGTGATGACGTCACCCAGAAGTGACATCATAACACAGGGCATGTTACAGGGGACATTCTATCATTTAAGGAAAAACTCTATGGTTTTTCCTTAAATGATCGAGCGTCCCCCTTGCAATGTGCCCGCCACAATGATGTCACCTACATGTGATGCCATCACGGCAGGCACATCAGAACACATGAGGCTCTTTGAGGGCGCAGTTCTCCCCGCTGGCCAGATCAGGGCCGGCGGATTGGGGGCTGCAAAAGCGGGTAAACCCCCGCCCTCATTGGGGGGCTGGGAACCCTAAAAGGGACCCTAAAAGGGACTGTAAGCCACTCTGTGACTCTGAGTGAAGGGCAGGGTATAAATTCAACTCTTCTTCTTCTCCTCCTCCTCTGCCCCCCTCACCTCTCAAGATGGCGCACACAGAGCAGGGCCTGTGGTGAACAGCATTATTGGGCAGAATCCTTTGGGATCAGGTGATCCTATATAAAGTGCACTATCCTTTCCACCTCAGTCTTCCCTGAAAGCAAAATACTGACTCTGCTGTGTTGGTCTCAAGCAGCAGAATGAATTTTGAGTCCAGTGGCACCTTTAAGACCAACAAAGTTTTATTCTGGGTATAAGGCTTTCGTGTACTTGCACACTTCCTCAGATATTCGATATGTGATCTGATTATCAGATATCTGAGGAAGGGTGCATGCACATGAAAGCCTTATACCCAGACTGAAACTTGGTCTTAAAGGTGCCTCCGGACTCTGACTTTCTTCTGCCTGAGAGGGTAATTCCAGCGTGCAGATAAGATGGTTAGTAAAAGTGGGATTTTACATTTCAGTGAGAAAACGGACTACACCCAGAAAGGGAAGTCTCATTACACGGAAACCTCCGAAAGCGAAATGTGGTTCTTTGTTCTCCACTTCGGCCAAAGGAAGTGAGTACCGACCTTCCTGTTTAGGCAGGGCTCTTTTTGACCTTTTGCTTCTTATTCTGTTTACCTTGTTTGTTGTCAAAACCCAGGGCTTTGTTTTGTAGCAGGAACTCCTTTGCATGTTAGGCCACACACCCCTAAAGTAGCCAATCCTAATGAATTTCTGCTGTTGGGTGTGGCCTATTATGCTAATGAGTTCCTGCTGGGCGTGGCCAACTCAGGAGCCTGCCGGAACTCCGTTCCTGTGCGTTCCTGCCCAAAAATAGCGCTGTGTTTAGGCAATAGGATTGGCAGTCATGCTGGCAACGGGTTGGCTGCTGTGTGAAAGAGGATGCTGGACAAGTTGGGCCACTGATCTGATCCAGCAGGGCTCTTACATTCTTAGGAACGGCTATTGGCCCTGTTGGGGAAAATGTAACCTGTAGCTCATCAGTACCTGTGCAGCCTCCAGCAAATAGGGTTGCCAACCTCCAGGTGTTGGCCAACTCAGGAGCCAGCCGGAACTCCGTTCCTGTGCGTTCCTGCCCAAAAATAGCGCTGTGTTTAGGCAATAGGATTGGCAGTCATGCTGGCAACGGGTTGGCTGCTGTGTGAAAGAGGATGCTGGACAAGTTGGACCACTGATCTGATCCAGCAGGGCTCTTACATTCTTATGAACTGCTATTGGCCCTGTTGGGGAAAATGTAACCTGTAGCTTATCAGTACCTGTGCGGCCTCCAGTGGTGCAAATAGGGTTGCCAACCTCCAGGTGTTATCTGGAGATCTCCCACTATTACCACTGATCTCCAGACAGCCAAGATCAGTCTCCCTGGAGAAAAGGGCCGCTTTGCACGGAGGCCTCTCTGGCATTGTACCCTGTTGAGGTCCCTCCCCTCCCCACAGCCTGCTCTCCCCAGGCTCCAAATCTCCAGGTATTTCCCAAACCAGAGTTGGCAACCTTAGTCCCAAGCCATTTCAAGGTGACAGTGAAAAGGTCTGAGCCCTGTCTCTCCATGCACCATGGCCGCAATCAATGTTCCCTCTAAGCTGTGGAGTCTTGTGAGCAAAAATTCTACTTGGTGAGCTCCTGGCATTAAAGCTGTGAGCGAGCCATCTGCCTACTGCATAAATTAGTTTGCTCTGGAGCCCTCCTTCCTGAGCGAGGACAAAAATGTGTGAGCCCGGGGCTAAAAGAATGTGAGCCAGCTCACACTAACTCGGTTTAAAGGGAACACTGGTCGCAATCCAAATTATACCCATGCATGCCTTGGAAACTACAGAAGATATCTCTCAGTCCAACCCATGGACTTCCCTAAGGAAAACTTCATGTAATTAGGGCCCCTTAAGACACAGACAGGTGCAGAGAGATCACTGCCTTTTGCTGACTTGGTGAGGGGGAACTGCAGGGTAGACTGCAGACTGTTGCTTCTAGAATGGATCTGCCAAACTGGTGCCTACCACAGGAGCATGCTCTATATATTTGATTATTTATTTAGCCTTCCATTCCGCCCTCCCCGTGAGCGGGCTCAGGGCGGATCACAACAACAATATAAACACAATCATTCAGTAGTTAAAACAGTTCAAAAAGTATAAATACAAACAGGTAGAGCTACCCAGGAGTTGTTGTTGTTGTTTTTTAAAGAGGTGCTGGGACTCTTAAGAGGGAAATGAAGTCTCCAATCTGTATACTGAAACTCATGAACTTTTAAACTTTTTAAAAATAATGTTGTCGAAGAGGTTCCAGAACTCCATTCTGGTGCATTCCCCCAGGAAGAAAGCCCTGGCGCTATCAGTTAAAGTGCAATAGTCTCATAAACCGGAGCCGCTGGGCCACCAAAGATCTTTTCAATCTGGGCCGCGTTGCTTCCACTATCCCCTGCTTGTACATTTGCAAAGAAACTAGATATTACAAAGAGGTTCTAAGTCTCCAGTGCTCTGTCATCTGAAGGCAATTAAAGTTTGTAGTGTTGCTCTTGGACTTTCCCCTGCTTTGGGAGTGGGAAGTACTGAAGGACATTATATAATATTGCTAATTGAATCTGTTAGCGCAGGAGTATTTTCTCCGCAGACTTGCGGTGTTTGCAGAACAGATTTAATATGAGATACAAACACTGACAAATCGGTTCAAGATGTCTGCAGATTCTTTCCTTTCAATTTCATTGGCTCCCCTGCCATTTTGCTCATACTTCCCGCTTTCCCTGAAGGCTTCGTGCTTCTTCATCCAGTCTTTGAGAGATGCAAAACAAACAAACGAATCTCATTTTGGCTCATTGTTCTTCTAGACAATGGGCCCTACGGATGTAAACATGTAACTCAAATGAACAGGTTGCTGATTGTTATACTAAACGTGAATATTATTCACAATGGGGCAAGTCACACAGCCAATCAGACTATCCTTTTTTTCTAGAAGTGGGTACGTGCCCCACTCCACCACTGATATTATTGGGATATGTGGTGAATGTAGCAAAGTTTTGCCCAGTCACAGAAGTGTGATACTGAGTGCAGTAGATAAATCTCCCAAGAAGCATATTGCAAAAAAGGTAAACATACATTTATTCAAGTGGAACCTTTAAGACCCTGAGCAGCTTGGGACCTACATATCTACAGGACCACCTCTCCCACTATGTTCCTCGAAGAGCATTATGCTCATCTGAACAATGGCTGCCGGTGGTCCCTGGCCCTAAGGACATCCATTTAGCCTCAACCAGAGCCAGAGCCTTTTTGGTTTCAGCCCCTCCCCATAAAAGGGAAGAGAAGAACAGTACCTGAATTATGTCTTTTCCCCTATTGGATGGATGTGGGGGTGCATTTCCAATTAGAAGAGTCCAGGGCTCTTTTTGTAGAAAAAGCCCAGCAGAACAGTACCTGAATTATGTCTTTTCCCCTATTGGATGGATGTGGGGGTGCATTTCCAATTAGAAGAGTCCAGGGCTCTTTTTGTAGAAAAAGCCCAGCAGGAACTCATTAGCATAATAGGCCTCACCCAACACCAGAAACCCATTAGCATATTAAGCCACACCCCTGCCAGCACAGCTCATTAGCACATTAGGACGCACCCCCATGTTACCAGAAGTGTGGTTATCCAGCCACACCCACCTTTTGCTTGTTATTCTGTTTACCTTGTTTGTTGTCAAAACTCAGGACTTTTTTTGTAGCAGGAACTCCTTTGCATGTTAGGCCACACACCCCTAATGTAGCCAATCCTAATGAGTTTCTGCTGTTGGGTGTGGCCTATTATGCTAATGAGTGCCTGCTGTGCATGGCCAACTTGGGAGCCAGCCGGAACTCCGTTCCTGTGCGTTCCTGCCCAAAAATAGCCCTGGAAGAGTCAAACACCCTTCCCCAGCATCACAGGCCAGTTTGGTGTAGTGTTTGAGAGTAGTGCATTCTAACCTGGAAAACCCGGGTTGATTCCCCACTCCTCCACATGCAGCCTGCTGGGTGACCTTATTTATTTTATTTATATTTATTTTATTTTGAGATTTATATCCCGCCCTTCCAAGCAGCTAACAAGCGGCTAATGCCAGATTAAATAGATAAAATACAATAAAATAATATTACATATCCATAATAAAATTCATAACAATATTTAAGGTGCTCTATTATCCTGTATATAAATCCCCAAGATGGACAGTAATCCCAAATCGACGGCCAGCTTTATTAAATAGCGAGGGCTCCAGCAGTGATGTTCTCCCCACTTCCGCCAGGCAACACATACCCCCCATAATAGGGGTAGATGATGGAACAGTACCACGGTGGTGGAATAATGGCGGCGACGGCTCCTACTCAAAAGCCTGGCGGAAGAGCTCCATCTTGCAGGCCCTGCGGAACTGTATAAAGTCCCGCAGGGCCCAGATCTCCTCCGGGAGCTCATTTCACCAGGTAGGAGCCGCCACAGAAAACGCCCTGGCCCTAGTTTGGGCAAACTTAACGTCTCGGGGGCCTGGAACTTCCAGGAGGTGGAGACTCCCCGATCGTAGTTCTCTTGAGGGAACATACAGGAAGAGGCGATCCCTTAGGTAAGCCGGACCCCGGCCATTCAGGGCTTTAAAGGTAAGAACCAGCACTTTGAAGCGAATCCAGTATGCTTGCAGCACTGGCCGGATGTGGTCTCGCCTTGGGTCTGTCACAGTTCTCTCAGAGCTCTCTCAGCCCCACCTACCTCACAGGGTGTCCAATCATGGAATTCCATATCTTGTTATTTATAAAGGACTAGAATTTAACTGCATGGTGTTTTTTTTCAAGGGTTCTTCCAGGATGTGATCCAAGAACAAAATCATGACAAGTTTAAATCTTCAAGCAAATTCTCTGAATTTTATTCTGTTTGCAGAACTACATGAATATAATCTTATTTTGTTTTCTAGATTTTGAATAAAATGGCCTGGTGGATTTAGAAGTTTTGGGGTAGACCATCAAGAGACAGAAGTATTTAATTAAAACAGTAGGCAAAAACCCCCAAAACCCAGCAACATTGAAACTTTAAGTTTTT
The DNA here is from genome assembly GCF_001447785.1 of Gekko japonicus. Taxonomy (NCBI): domain Eukaryota; kingdom Metazoa; phylum Chordata; class Lepidosauria; order Squamata; family Gekkonidae; genus Gekko; species Gekko japonicus. Next base: position 595,888 of record NW_015170307.1, on the reverse strand, counting down.
AAAACCATCCCACAGAGCGGAATTTCTAGAGCAGTCTCTAAAAATATTCGTGTTTCAGGTTCTAAAACTGTTGTGCAGGATCTCTGAGGGAATCTGTACACTTTTGAATTATCTTCAGCCTTATAAGCAGGGCAACAGAAAAAACAGCACACAAGCACTCTCAGAAAACCTGGGGAAACAGCGACCGGAAACCAAACTGAAGGCTGAAGGGGGGCAAATCAATGTAGAATGAAAAAGAAAATCCAATGGACATGCATGGTGAAAAAGCAATGGAAAATGCAAAATGACAAAGAAAACTTGACGGACATGCATGGCGAAAGCAAGGGGAAACACCCATGCATAGGTTTACATTGGCATTTCTAGCAAAGGGTCTTTAATATTTACGTTCCCTAAATTGTGCCATTGAATAACACCAGTAATGACTAAGTATTTATACAGTTCTTTTATTCAATGCTTGCTTCATCATCCCTTCAGGTAGTAGATGTGATCGGTGGCTAGGGTTGCCAGCTCTGGGTTGGGAATTTCCTAGAGATTGGGAGGTAGAGCATGGGGAAAGTGGGTCTGGGGAGGAGAGGAACCTCAGTGGGGTATAATGACATAGAGTCCGCCCTCCAAAGGAGCCATTTTCTCCAGGGGAATAGATCTCTGTTGTCTGGAGATCAGATGTAATTCAGGAAGATCTTCAAGGCCCCACCTGAAGGTTGGCAGCCCTATCTGTGGCTCAGTGGTAGAGCACCTGCTTGGCATGTAGACAGTCCCAGGTTCAGCCCCCAGCATCTCCAGTTACAGTAGCCCTGCAATCAGGTGTTAAGAAATACCTTTCATTGCCTGGTATTCTGAAGAGCCATTACCAGTCAAAGTTGACAATATTTATTTATTTATTTACTTACATTATTTATAATCCACCTTTCTCATGTGGACTCAAGGCAGATTACTCAGAGTCAATATAATCGACAGGATGGGACATTCAATGAACAGTAACAATAGGATTAGGATTGTAGAACCAACCTGAAGTCTAAAGACAGAACTGAAGCAAGTAGACAGTACTTACAGCCAGCATGGCACAGTGGTAAAAACATCAAAGTAGGAGCTGGGAGTCCCAGGTTTGAATCCCCACTCTGCCGTGGAAGCTCACTGGGTGACATTGGGCCAATCACACATTGTCAGCCTAACCTACCTCACAGGGTTTTTGTGAGATTAAAACTAAGGACAGGAGAACTATGTATGATGCTTCGGGTACTCCTTAGGGGTGGAGCTGTGGCTCAGTGCTAGAGCGCCTGCTCGGCATGCAGAAAGTCCCAGGTTCAACCCCTGGTATCTCCTGTTTAATGACTGGGTAGTAGATGATGCAAAAAACCTCAGCCTGAGACCGTGGAGAGCTGCTGCCAGTCTGAGTAGACAATAAGGGTGTGCACACAAAAAAAATCGGCTTTTTTTGGATTCAGGTCCATTGGACCTGAAAAATTTGGTACTTCCCAATATTCCTGAATCCCAATATTATATTGATATTGGGATTCAGGTAAATAATCAGGAAACCCAAATTTATTTAGCATGACAGGAAGTTAAATGCCTTATCCCTTCGCTGGTGGAGGCGTGCTGCTTCCGTGGCACACCTCCATGAGTAAAGGGAATGCGTTTTACAAGCCGTGCCACCGCAGCAGTGGCAGCGCGACTTGGTGATATAGCTGGCCTGAATAAAAGCCAAAATTGGCTTTTATTCAGGCCAGCTATATCAGTAGCCTGATCAGATTGTCTCATCTGCATTCAGCTGAATAAATACCCCAAAAATACCTTAGTATTTTTTGGGTATTCATTCGGTTTGGTTTATACTGAACGAACACTCCTAGTAGACAGTTCTGACATTGATGAACCAATGGTCTGATTCAGTATAAGACAGCTTCATGTGTGAAATAAATAAATAATTAGACAGCAGCTTTATTTATTTATTTATTTATTCTTTAGATTTGTATCCCACCCTCCCCGGAGGCTCAGGGCGGCTAACAAGGGCATAAAATGCCTGATAAAAACAACAAGAACAGTATAAAAATACAATACAATATACACCATAATACAAGGAATAAAATATCGGTGCTCTACTACTCACTCCAATTCATAAGATCAAGATGCTGTTCTACAGATGTGATTGTTGGTTCATCATCCTCTATTATACATAACGGACTGAGGTTAGATAGGGCAGCACAGCTCACGTGTGGGGTGCGACAAGAGGCAGAACCACTGTGATATATTAATTCATTGCTAGACATTTGGTGTGCATGGGAATCCTCTAAGAATTACAAGAGCAGTGGTACAGGATGCAGGGCTGGTGATTCAGGTGTCACCCACGAGATAGCAGTGAAATGACGTGTTTTTGCTTGGGGGGGCAAGGGCATCATATCTCAGGTGCATTTTTTAAAAGAGGGATGGATCCTCCTGGCTCCAAAGCTACTTCAGATCCCCAGGAGACCAGACAGCACAGTTTGCACGAAAACCGCAGCATCCGCCCTTTTCTCTGGCCGCATTACTCTGTGGGAAAAAAATCACCTCGATTCTCCTGTTGCTTTGATTGGCTGGCATTCTCTTTTTTAATTTCCGTCCCATCCATTTGTGGTGGTATTGTTGGCACCGCCGCAATAGCCGCTTTGTCTCTGAAAGAAGTTGGCTTTGGTCAAGCCCGAGGGTAGCTGGCTGTAATTGAGGAGTTGGTGAAGCGATTTATGGACGCCTTTCTGTTCCAGGTTGCAAGCTTTTCAAAATAAAGGACTGTCCTGGTTTGAGTCGTTGTAGGAAAAGGCCTAGCTGGGAGCTTTGTAGGGCAGCTGCAACTATCCATCATATGAATACAAGGAGACTTCCCAGCTAAAGCCAATAATGGAAGAAAAAGAGCTGAGAAAGGGACTCTGGAATGATACTTCAGAAGCAAAAGCACATTATATCACATAGATATGTGTCTGTTCCTTTTGTTTATATTGGTAAGCCAATACACTGATTATCAATACGATATCGAGAAGAGAATTAATCAAAGGTCAAGAAAGCTAGAAGCATGAATTAATCCCACCAATGGAAGCAAAAGCACATTACATCACATAGATATGTGTCTGTTCCTTTTGTTTATATTGGTAAGCCAATACACTGATTATCAATACGATATCGAGAAGAGAATTAATCAAAGGTCAAGAAAGCTAGAAGCATGAATTAATCCCACCAATTAATTCCGGAGTCTTCATTACAGCATACTGTGTTTCTTCCACTTGTTGCTATTTGATATATTAGTTGCTCTGTGTATATTTACCAAGTATTTTTTCATGTTATGTATTGTATTTGCTTGTAATTGTCACGTTGATTTATAAATTGTATATTTATTGGATAGTGTCCCTTTCTCAGCTTTTTTTCTTCCATTACTAGCCATCATATGGACACTTCCACATGCAAATGTTAAAGGTAAAGATTTCCCTTGAAAGCTAGTAAAATCTGACTCTAAAGGGCGGTGCTCATCTCCATTTCCACGCTGAAGAGCCAGCGCTGTCCGAAGACATTTCCGTGGTCATGTGTCTGGTATGACTAAACACCAAGGCGCACGGAACGCTGTTACCTTCCCACCAAAGTGGTACCTATTTATCTACTTGCAGTTTCTTGCTATCGAACTGCTAGGTCTATGTAACAGTTTCTTTCATGGGGATCGACTTGGGATAGGGATGCCAGCCTCCCAGTGGGATCTGGGGATCCCCTGAAATGAAAGCTAATCTCCAGACTACAGAGATCAGTTCCCCTGGAGGAAAAAAAGATGCTTTGGAGGGTGGACTCTGTGGCACTGTACCTCTCTAAGCTCCATCCTCAAATCTCCCGGAGTTTCCCAACCTGAAGCTGGCAACCCTACCCCTTTACAAATATTCAGTGGCTCTGGGCAGTCCATTGGGAAAAGCCCTATGCAATCTTCACACTTGGACACAGCTCTGTCGTGAATTCGTCACATGTTCAAAAGGAAATGTCAGTCTTGTTTGATAGAAATGGGCAAACACGAAAGCAAGCATGATAGAACCCCCATTAGCCAAACTTCTGCATCAGGTTCAAGACTGCACCATATAATCCTATTTGCAAGGTAATGTCCCAGTGAGCATTAAACAAGGATGTATGTGCAAAAATAATGCTTTGTGGGGAAAGGAACACAGTGTTGTGAAGTTCATACGGCTTTCCTCAACATGTGCAGCCAGTAGTAAGAGTCACGGTGAATTTCCCAGCATTCCACACCTCCCTTACTCAAAGTTTACAGACCACAGTTCTTGGAACCGAGAACACTATTTGAATTCATGCTAAAACTGGAGAACAGAAACTGGGATTTAGTCACTTCAGTCATTGCTATTTATAAAAGCTATTTGTGGAGGACACAGGTGGACTCCTTGACTCACTACACGCAGTCGCTAAATATAGCCAAGACCCATCTTGGAAAATCCCATAATGAGGTCTCTCTGGTGTCCCTGGATACCAGCGACAAAACAGACAGACGAATGCAAATTGCACTACGCTTAGGTGGAACCTTTTGTTGTCAAGGGTCATGAGGCCAGGTGGAACGTGTAAAAAAGGCAGAGGGCGGAAGGCTCTTGTTTGTTGAGTCACCTTTTGCAATTCCCCTCCCAATCTTTTTCTGAGAATACACCTGTGTTTTGGCCGCAATTGTGGTCACTCCTGCACATTATGTTTGCCGGGAAAAGGAATTTTTTCTTACCCTTTTGACCTAAGGAAATGAAAAAAAAGAAGAAGAATGTCTGGATAGTGCTTGCTTTGGGGATTGCTCATTAGTCCAACTCGTCCTCACCTTTAGAATGTGCATGGACTTTGGCCTATGCTGGTTTCCTCCCTGTCTATATGTTTATATATGTCTATTTGTTTATGTCTATATGTTGGCCCATGCTGGTTTCCCCCCGTCTATATGTTTATAGATCGAGGTCAGGCTGGCCACCACCAGGGCCAGGGCTTTTTCTGTGGCGGCTCCTACCTGGTGGAACGAGCTCCTGGAGGAGATCCGGGCCCTGCGGGACCTTGCACAGTTCCGCAGGGCTTGTAAGACAGAGCTCTTCCGCCAGGCGTATGAGTAGGAGCCGCCACTATCATCACTACCATCATAACCTGGCCCTGGATGAGAGAACACTAGTGTTTCCCGGAGTAGATGACGCTGACTTGGCGGGGTAGTTGCAATATGCCATTTTGTGGAAGATCAGAGCACTTCTGTTAATAATAATGTTGTTGTATTGTAGAGTTTTTAAATGGTTTTTAAAATGTTTTATATTTGATACTGGCCTATGCCTGATTGTAAGCCGCCCTGAGCCTGCGCTGTGGGGAGGGTGGGGTATAAATTAAATCTATAAATAAATAAATATAGATGTCTATATGTTTCTATATGTCTATATGTTGGCTCGTGCTGGTTTCCTCCCTGCAGCAATCAGTTCCCAACAACTCTCTTGCAAAGAAGTGAAGTTTATTGAGATATTGAAGTATGCAGCTTATCTTTACACATCTCGTGTTAGAACTGGCAATAAGCGCGCAAAGCAAGCAGATGTACGAAATTCAAGAGGGTCCCCTGATGGCTGGGAGCCAATCATGGGATAGCTAAAAGCCCGCCAAAGCTAACGGGTATAGTTTCCCAAGAGAAAGCTGATGCTAGGCACCAAGGCCAACTGCTCATGTTACATAGATAAAACCCCCACGGAAGGCACAGAGAAAGGAAACTTAACATTCCAAAGGCAAGGCACCGTCCACTCCATGGCAGCTAGAGACCTAGCTGACATATGTCAATATCCCACAACAAAAGCTATGAGGTACTTTTTATTATGACCAACCCAAAGGATAAGGTTTCTGGCCTTCACATAGTGGCTGGAGACCTCCAGGAATTGCAACTGATCTCCAGACGGCAGAGATCAGTTCTCCTGGGGAAAATGGCTACTTTAGAAGGTGGACTCAATGGAATTATAACCCACTGAGGTCCCTCCCCTCCCCCAAACCCCGCCTTCCCCAGGCTCCACCCCACCCAATCTCCAGGAATTTCCCAGTTCAGACCTGGCAACCCTATAAAACACAAAACACTATGCAAGGTTTATTGTCAAGACTTCTTCATCAGAGTGGATGTTTAAAACCATAAACCTCTGTGTGTGTGTGTGTGTGTGTTGGATTTTGAACTTAAGGCTCCTTCCAGTGTGCCCTCTAAGCTGAGTTAGTGTGAGCTAGCTCACAGTTTTTTAGCCTCCGGCTCACACAATTTTGTCTTAGCTCAGGAAAGATGGCTCCAGAGCAAACAAATTTATGCAGCAGCCAAATCGCTCACTCACGACTTTAATGCCAGCAGCTCAGAAAGTAGAATTTTTGCTCATGAGACTCCACAGCTTAGAGGGAGCATTTCCTTGCTCGTATTTTTTTCCTTTCTCTCTGTATTCCTTCCTTCCGTACCCAACATTCTCAGTGCCACTCCTGTTTCTAGCCCTCCATTTGTTCCTGAGGCTCATCTAAGGTTGCTTAGGCAAGGCTGGAGGAGGAGCTCTTCTCGAGGGTCTACCCTATGCCCAGCATAGAGCTGTCAACCTCCAGATGGGAATATTCAAATACTAAAGCGCTGTGTACAATGAATTGCAGGCTGTGGAAGGTCAGTAGTTCAGCAGTTCGAGACCCGAATGTGCCACATGACGGAGTGAGCTCCCATCTCTAGTTCCAGCTCCTGCCAACCTAGCAGTTCGAATGCAAGAAATTGCAAGTAGATAAATAGGTACCACTTTGGTGGGAAGGTAACAGCGTTCCGTGCGCCTTGGTGTTTAGTCATGCCGGCCACATGACCACGGAAACATCTTCGGACAGCGCTGGCTCTTCAGCTTTGAAACGGAGATGAGTACCACAACCCTAGAGTCGGATTCGACTGGCTTTCGAGCAAGGGAACCTTTACCTTTACCTTTTTACAATGAATTGTATATTAAGATTGAAATAAGCATGTAACCTATATAAATAATGTTTGTATTGTGTCAGTTGCTCTAAAGGTACAATACATTCACAAGCTTAAATGATACGAACAAAACCGAACTCATGCACAATATTTCAAGATGTTAACACTCCAAAGACTTGTCAGGTTCACAACATGAAGCTTGCAAGACTACGGGGGCGCCAGTAAGAAGAATCCCATTTCTGTGCACCTTTGACAGGTCTTACAAGCTCAGTGATCTATGATGAAGATAATATATTTTAAAAAACCAGTAAAAAACGTACAAAATATATAATGGGCAATGTACCACAACACAGACCATGTACTACAACACAGACTCACTAAAATTATTACAAAGCCTCATAAAGTAACCAAAAAAAAAGCTACCTACATGCAGTGTTCCATCTAAGCTGAGTTAGTGTGAGCTAGCTCACAGTTTTTTAGCCTCCGGCTCACACATTTTTGTCTTCGCTCAGGAAGGATGGCTCCAGAGCAAACTAACTGATGCAGGAGCCAAACTGCTGGCTCACAACTTTAAAGGCAGTGGCTCACAAAGTAGAATTTTTGCTCACAAGACTCCACAGCTTAGAGGGAGCATTGCCTAAATGTGAATCAGAATTTTTGGAAGCGTAGTATAAGGGCAAAATGAGCTCTGTATTTCTGAAGACTTAGAACTGTAAAAACAAAACAGAACTGATATGTTCCTAATTATTTTTACAGAGAGAACCCCCCCCCAAAAAAAGAGGAACCACCCAATCACTTTCTCGCCAGTGGAGTTTCAAAACATGGTGGTCCCCCCTGCCTCCCCAACGTCCACCCCCAATCGCCAGGAATTTCCCCTCTAAGCTGTGGGGTCTTGTGAGCAAACATTTTACTTTGTGAGCTACTGGCATTAAAGTTATGAGCAAGGGATTTGGCTACTGCATAAATTAATATGCCCTGTAGCCATCCTTTCTGAGCTAAGACAAAAATGTGTGAGACAGAGGCTAAAATACCGTGAGCTAGCTCACACTAACTCAGCTTAGAGGGAACACTGCCTGGGGTTGGCAGGGTTGGCAGATGGGAGCCGTAGATGCTACAGATGCTTTCAACTGTTAGAATCAGATGGGAGATTAGCACCTGGTCTCTTTGGTTTACACCGAACAACTCAAACACCTCTTAAACAGATTTGAATGGGGCTTTCCCAAAACCGTGCGTGCACTAAAACACCATTGATCCAAATGGATCAGCCAGGGGTCGTTTTGTAGAAAAAGAGCTAGGGGAACTCATTAGCATAACTCATTAGCATATGCCACACCCCCTGACATCACCCTACAGATGTTGCCATGGCTATGTCTGAGAGTTGAGGCAACCGCTTTCAACTGTTAGAATCAGATGGGAGATTAGCACCTGGTCTCTTTGATTTACACTGAACAACTCAAAAACCTCTTAAACAGATTTGAATGGAGCTTTCCCAAAACCGTGTGTGCACTAAAACACCATTGATCCAAATGATCAGCAATCATTAAAGTTTCTAACCAGGGCTCTTTTTGTAGAAAAAGCCCAGCAGGAACTCATTAGCATATTGGGCCACACCCCTGACAGCACAGCTCATTAGCACATTAGGCCGCACCCGAGGCTGGAAGAAGGGGGCGGCCGGAAGAAGGGGTGGGGCTTCGTCATGTGCCCCGCCCCCCTGCACCTCACCCGGGGAAACTGCGATCCCCCCCCCGAAATGACCTCTGGGATCAGCAATCATTAAAGTTGCTAAGGACTATATAGATGAAAACTGAATGGACTATATAGATGAAAACTGAATGGTCGTTTTATAAGCGCAGTGTTATTTAGGACCTCTTTATACAGTTTGTGAATGGTTTAACTATTTAAACAATTTCCTGCCAATGGGAGCACTGGGACAGCAAGGAAGAATGGGGCAGAACTCAGCACTATTTAGATGAAAACTGAATGGTCGTTTTTTAAGCGCAGTGTTATTTAGAACCCCTTTATACGGTTTGTGACTGGTTTAACTATTTAAGCAATTTCCTGCCAACTGGAGCACTGGGGCAGCAAGGAAGAATGGGGCAGAACTCAGCTGGGCTGTGTAATGATGTGTGCGCATGAAAAACCACTTGTTCTGTACTGCACTGTTAGGAGGGAGCACCCTGAAGCGAACTGCCACAAACAGGACAATGAACAGACGAGCATCCCATTGAAAAATTGTCTCCTTGTTTGTGACTAGCAAACAGGACGTGAGCCAAACCAATGGGTATTCGAGCATCCCTAATGGGAGCACGTCTCTCCTGTGTCTAGCAAGACAAATGGCCCTTATCTATTCTCAGCCCATCTACATCGAGATTCCGGTGCTTTTTTATGATCAACGATAAATTCTGCACACCCCTAGGACAGATAAAACAAACAAACAAACAAACCCTAATGCTTGAACAATGTTAGGATTTAGATTTGATGTGTCCCCCAAATGCCCTCATGAATATGCTCGCCACAGAGCGGCTTGCTGTTTAATGAAATCATGTAAGCCATAATTCCTGACCTGGATGGCCCAGGCTAGCCCTATTTCACCAGATCTCAGAAGCTAAGCAGGGTCGGCCCTGGTTACCATTTGGATGGGAGACCACTGAGGAGGTCCAGGCTTGCTCCACAGTGGCGAGCAATTGCAAACCACTTCTGAGCATTTCTTGTCTTGGAAACCCTACGAGGTTGTCATAAGTCAGCTGTGACTTGACAGCAAAAAAGAAAAAAAGTCAACACATCTGGAATAAATTCCAAGGGAATCGTTAGGAATCTAATGTTTCGACAACTACACAGGAGAAAACATATAGATGCAGAAAATGAGGAAAGATGGGAATCTGTGCTTCTTTGCAAAGCTGACTGTTAGGTGAACACACACAAACTTTCCATTCAGAGGCTTCTGCAATTATTTATTTTTATTTATTCTATTAGCCTTTTCCCCCCATTATGGAGCTCAAGGTGGCTTACAACATAGATGTTCTGTTGGGACCCCCAAGACATTTGATTTTCAGGTGCATGCGGTCTGATTGGGACAGAAAGCCTGACACACAGGGAGAGGTGATTTACGCCTTCTTTCGGTGATGTTTTCCCAACATGAAGTGCCCCTGCAGAATCACTGTTTGCAGACCTCAAGGAAGCCCACTGGAGATCATAAAAATGTCATTTTTCTCCAAGTGGAAAACATTAATCAGTTAGGGGATTTAACTGATTTATGGACGGGCAACACATGACAGCTAAAATCTTGGCTCTCCTTGAAGCTGCCTCCTCACACATCCTTAGCTGACTTAAGGCTGTTGTTGAAGGAGAGTTCCACCTGGGCCAACATTTCCTCAGACACACTGGCAATGGCTTCTTGGACTGAGTGACCCATACCTCGGTTCTAGAGGAATCAACTCCAGGCTGTCCCTGTCTTATTTTTTATTTTTATCCAGACTGCCAGCAAACAGCTCAGTGCCCTTCCCTCGGACATGTTCACCTTTCAGAAGACCAGGGCTATTTTTGGGCAGGAACGCACAGGGACGGAGTTCCGGCTGGCTCCTGAGTTGGCCACGCCCAGCAGGAGTTCATTAGCATAACAGGCCACACCCAACAGCAGAAACTCATTGGAATTGGCTACATTAGGGGTGTGGCCTAACATGCAAAGGAGTTCCTGCTACCGAAAAACCCCTGGGTTTTGACAACAAACAAGGTAAACAGAATAAGAAGCAAAAGGTGGGTGTGGCTGGATGACCACACTTCTGGTAACATGGGGGTATGGCCTAATATGCTAATGAGCTGTACTATCGGGGGTGTGGTCTAATATGTTAATGAGTTTCTGCTGTTGGGTGTGACCTATTATGCTAATGAGTTCCTGCTGGGCTTTTTCTACAAAACAAGCCCTGCAGAAGACTTGATGCTTTTCTCATTGGGAAGCACTCGGACATGCGATCTCCGTAGCGAAGGATTTAGGAAGACATTATTTTCTGGCTGCATCTCCTTTGTGGTATCATCACTGCTTAGGATACTCATCCTAAGCCACACAACCATTCTGAGACACTTCCACCACAGAACACAATTAATAATGTTTGTTTACATCTTCCTGGCGGTGGCGAATATTGTTAGGACCACCAAGGGATTTATAGAGACTATAGCAGTGCAGAAGAAGGAGCTATAATAGGCGCTGGCAGCTTTTGAAGAGAGCACATTGTGCCAAGGTAGCCTCATTACAAACATTTAATTACAAAGACCACACATGCCAGGGAATATTCCATATGGGGCGCATGACTAATTCTCCTCTATGTGGGTTCCAAAGATTTTGCCATTTTGCAACTAGACAAGATGTAGTAAACTCATGATTGGATCTCCGGTGTAATCTATTTTATAATTAAAAGCATTTGTAGACCACCTTGCCCAGGAGGCTCAAGGCAGTTTCCATACATCATACAACCCCCTTAAAATAACAGCGAAATCCATCTAAGACCAATGTTCCAACAAAATCCAGTTATATGTATGCATCCAGTAGTCTAAAACATCAGCTCAGCCAACAAGAATCAGTGACCAGCTTTCCAGGGTAGTGCTCACTGCCTCAGAGGTTCCCCTAATGGAAAAGAAAGAAGGTACTATCCTCACCTGTAGTCCATTTCACATGGTAGTCCATTCCACAAAAGTGGAGCCACCACTAAAAAAAGCCAAAGTATTAGGTGTGCAGGGCCTTACCAGGGCAAATACCACCTCCTGGGAGGTGATTTATACTGGTAAAACACAGGCCCATCACTACAGTGGGGCATCTCAGGGCGAGGCCCCCTGACTTTCTGGCGAGGCCCCCTGACTTCCCATCCAGCCCAGGGTCCCCGAGCAGCAGCAGATGTGAGGAAGGAGCAAAGTATTCCTGCACAGCTGTCTGGTGCGAAGGGCCAGCTATGGTGGCTGAACAGAGCCAGACAGCACCTCTCTATTTTCCCTGAAAACGTAATTAAGGCCCCGTTCACACGGCGAATTTGCCACGGGAGAGCCACGATTGGATGGCGGATTTTCTGGGCATGATTACACCACAACATCTGGCAAGTGGAGCGCACCCATGGCCAACCCGTGGCATGCCACCGAAAATGCACGATAAAAAAATACTTCCTCGAAGGTAGTGGAAAACGGTTTGCCACGGGCTGCCTCCGGACTCCCTTGGTGTGATCGCACCGGCGCGGCTTTTCCCTCCGTCCGTCTTTGTTGCTACGCACACGCCAAGGGCCGGAGCCGCGGGTTGCTGCCGATGCGTCTGATCGCGTTGTCGAGCGGGTAATTGCGGCGCCGCAAATACCCACGCCTCCCCCCCCCACGTTTTCCGGCACATGTGACCGGGGCCTAAATTACATTTTAAAAATTCAAATGCCCCCCGACTTAAAAAATCCTGGTCATAGGCCTTGTAAAACAGGTGTGGTGGGGTCATTATTAGCTCCAGTGCACCACATCCTTCTCTCCCCCATGAATGCTATTAACAGAAGTTGAAAAAGACAGGGCAGCCAATCACACATCTTCAATGTCTATTCCCATTGCGCCCTCTTCCTTTCATCCTTTGTCTCTTTTTCTCGTTTGGGATCTGGAACCTCCCTCATCCTTGAAGCCTCATCATAAGTAGCTATATTTAAAGCCACTGGTGTGGTCCTTTCAATGGAGGGAAGGCAGCATGGTACAGCCTCATCTCATCAGATCATGGAAGCTAAGCAGGGTTGGTGAGTGGATGGGAGACCACCCAGGAAGTCTGCGAATGAAGGCCATGGCAAACCACCTCTGCTTATCACACTTGCCCACAAATCTCCTTGCTGGGGTCGCCAGAAGTTGGCTGCAACTTGACAGCATTAGGTACCTACGTATTCCTTTCGACTTGATACGAAGTTTCCTGCTTATGAGAGACCTGGTTATGGGCACCTCACCTGCTTCTCTTTGCCATTCAGGCCTTTGGTGTAGTGGTTAAGTTTGGTGTAGTGGTTAAGTGTGCGGACTCTAATCTGGGAGAACCGGGTTTAACACTACTAATACACTAACATAGATAACACCTTTAACTGGTTTGAAGAAAGAAGTTTGACTGCACACAGAAGAAGCCTAAGAAGATAATTTGGACATTACTAACAGATTAATTTACAAGTTAATATATCACTCAGCTTTCTCTTTCTCCCACTATATACCCTCTCTATTTTTCTATTTAAGCAAAATACCTCTCCTTTTTAGGAGAGTAAATAAAGCCTTTATTAAAAAAAAAATCCAATCTCCTCCTCCTCCTCCTCCTCCTCTTCTTCTTCTTCTTCCCTTTTACATTTCTCCGTTCCCCCTCATCCCTCTGAAGCATTCCTTCTTCCAGCCTTCCTCTTTTAGGGCTACCAGACATCTCTTTGACTGCTTCCTCCTAGGCTCTGGCCCCCTTTTCACATGGAGGTTCTCACACTCCCCTGTGCCGGATTTCTTCCAGCATCATGCAGAATTCACAGGAAATTAACACAGAATGTAGCTGAATCATAAAATGTAGATGTTTTGTTCAACCTGCTCTGTTATTTTAAGAAATGCATAGGCCACTCAGTAATTTTAAATATTTTGTATTTCCTAAAACTTATCAGATTCATGTACATTGTTGCAACTGATCTTGTGCTGGTCACAAACCATAGTAATAAATTTGATCTGATTTGAATTGACACATGGAGGTTTCATAGAGCCATCATGGCTAACAACCACCAATGGCCCTAGCCTGCACAAATCTGTCTAATCTCCTTATTAAGCCATTTTACCAAATAGCTGTCATTACATCCTATTGCACTACATTCCATGAGTTTATTATGCATGGGGTGAAGTGTTTTCTTATGTCTGTCCTCAGAAGTCATTTCATAGAAAAGAGGTGCAGGAGCTCATTAGCCTAACTCATTAGCATAACTTATTTGCATATGCCACACCCCCTGACATCACCGGCACATGGAGGTTCTCACACTCCCCTGTGCCGGATTTCTTCCAGCATCATGCAGAATTCACAGGAAATTAACACAGAATGTAGCTGAATCATAAAATGTAGATGTTTTGTTCAACCTGCTCTGTGATTTTAAGAATGCATAGGCCACTCAGTAATTTTGAATATTGTGTATTTCCTAAAACTTATCAGATTCATGTACATTGTCGTAACTGATCTTGTGCTGGTCACGAACCATAGTAATAAATTTGATTTGATTTGATTTGACACATAGAGGTTTCATAGAGCCGTCATGGCTAACAACTACCGATGGCCCTAGCCGGCACAAAACTGTCTAATCTCCTTATTAAGCCATTTTACCAAACAGCTGTCATTACATCCTATTGCACTACATTCCACGAGTTTATTATGCATGGGGTGAAGTGTTTTCTTATGTCTGTCCTCAGAAGTCATTTCATAGAAAAAGAGGTACAGGAGCTCATTAGGCTAACTCATTAGCATAACGTATTTGCATATGCCACACCCCCTGACATCACCGGATGTGTGTCAGAAGGCAACACCACCACTCAGGCTCCACTGGACTGTTTTGGATTGCTAGCTATTGGGAGGGGGGGGGGGAAGTGCAGATCTGTCCTCGCAGAGAAGGGAGAGATTGTACCTGAATAAAACTTGGTCTTAAAGGTGCCAGTGGACTGTTTTGGGCTGGGGGACCGGGGGGAGGGGGCTCTGCAATTTACCTGGCTGCTTCTTGCTCTGACTGAGGGCTGCTGGGAGCAGGGGGTGGGGCTTGTTGCATGTGCCCGCCCCCTGGGCTCTTTACTGCCGGAGCTCCGCTCCTGTGCACTCCTGCAGGAAATGACCCCTGTCTGTCCTAAATCTAATGCCTACCAACATCACTGGGTGCCCTTGAATTCAACAATTTTGGGAGAAGAAGTTCTCACCACCCACCTCCTTTAAACCAGTGTTTCCCAATCTGTGGGTTGGTACCCAAAAGTGGGTCACAAAGCCTCTGAAAGTGGGCCACAGGCTCGCCCTCTCCAATGGTTGGCTCTCTTGTCCAGAGATGAACTCCCACTTGCTTGGGGTTCAAACTGGAGGCAGATGCACCCTTTGTGTGATGCTGATTTCTCAAAACATCTGGTTGGGTACTATAGAAAATGGAATGTTGGAATAAGTGGGTGGGTGCTAAGGTCATGTTTTGCCTAGGGCATCAGAAACATCCAGCTTTGGATGAGTAAAACGTAAATTTGGACTTGTGGGTCACCATACCAAAAAGGCTGGGAATCATTGCTCTACACTATGCATGGTTTTATAAACCTCTACATCATGTTGCTCTTGAGAGTCCCTTGGACTGCAAGGAGATCAAATCAGTCAATCCTAAAAGAAATCAACCCTGACTGTTCCCTGGAAGGCCAGGTACTGAAGATGAAGCGCAAATACTTTGGCCACCAACTGAGAAGGGAGCACTCCCTGGAGAAGAGCCTGATGCTGGGAAAGACTGAAGGTAAAAGAAGATGGGGACGGCAAAGGATGAGATGGTTAGACAGTGTTATCGATGCAATGAACATGAAATTAAGCAGATTCTGGAGCACGACAGAAGACAGTAGGGCCTAGCATGATGTGGTCCATGGCATCATGAAGAGTCAGATTCAACTGTGCGACTGAACAACAATAACAACATATCATGTTGCTCCATTAGTTATCTTTTCTCTAGACTGAAAAGCCCCAAACTCTTTAACTTTTCCACATATGGAAGGCACAGAGTTTGCATTCTGGAAAAACCATGGGGTTTACCTATGAAACATCTGGAAAGCACTGTACAGTGGTCATGTGGTCTTTAACACAAACAACTTTCCAGACTCTAGTAAAATACTTCACTGCATCTTCTGTGAAATACCTAGTTCTGCCCCTTATTGTGTCTGTGTTTAGTCCATGGTACATGAAAAAGAGACAGTGTTTACGAGCAGCCACATAAGTCAAGAGGCCAGTGTATTTTATTTTTTTTTGACTGGCAGCAAAGATTTTACACGAACTTTTCTTTTGAAATACAACAAAACACACAGTTTCCCAAAACAATCCATTACTAGTAAAACATTTCTTGACCATTGCGAAGCATAGAACGTCACTAGCAAAAAACAACAACAACAAGAAAAGTACCATTTGTCAAGTCATAAGATTGAATCACAAAAGTCTGGTAAGTGTAAACCTGCACAGGTATTTGGGTACCATCTATATATCTAATAGCGAACCTGCCCCCGGAGTGCGGATCGCTAAATCAGCGCTCCGGGGGCAGCTGGGGGGCCGGGGGAGGTTTGTGCACACATGGGCCAATCCCCACGTGTGCACAAAAATAAAAAAAAGTTGAAAAAATTTTTGGGGGAATGTTTAAATCCCCCCAAAAGTGCAAGAGCGTCTCCTGCGCGTACGCAGGAGACGCTCTGTAACTGCCACTGCCGCTTGGGAGGGAAGCGGCGAGCGGCGAGCAGGGAGGGGGGGCCAGAGCGGCGAGGGCCAATCGGCCCTCGGTTCG
>NW_015170307.1:565510-579079 GCF_001447785.1 Gekko japonicus | reverse complement strand
ATTATAGATAGGATTGCCAGGTGTGGCCTGGCAACCAGTTGGAAGGGAAAGGGATTGTAAGCTGCCTTCTTACTCTTCTCCTCCTCCTTCTCCTCCTCCTCCTCCTCTTTCTCCTTCACCTACCTCGCCAGCTTCCAGTACTTGCTTCAGTTGTCCTCTGCAGACAACTCCCAGGAGACTCTAGTAGCTTCAGCAACAGGTATCTTGATTGCCTCTGGCCCCAGTCACACGGCAGGTTTAGGCCCGCTTGCATTTGCTTACCAAATGTTAAGAATTTGAAAGATCTAACCAATCAAAGTTACAAAAGAATCACTATTTCAAAGTAAAAAATCATTAAAGGTTAACTGAGGCCTTGGTCACACGGCAGGTTTAGGCCCGGAAGAGGGACGGATCGGGGGCGCAGCAAACGGGTGCGATCACACCGCAACATCTGGGAAAATGCGCATATTAAAAAAAACTAGAAAAAGGTAGGACCTACCTGAAACAGCGCAGCAAGCGCGGCTGTGAGATCGCCGGTGCACCCATCTTCAGGAGCAATTGAGGCTCCCAGCCAAACTGCGCATGCGCACACATGCGCAGCCGGCTGCCTCGCGCCCTTCCGTGGCTCTCCCCCCCTGGCATCTGATCGTGCCGGGGAGCAACTGCACGGCAGCTCAGGGGATCTGACAGATCCCGCCGCCGCGTGTCTCTTTTGGTACGGCTCTAAAAAGCCGCACTTTGGCCGTGCTCCCCCCCCCCGTGTGGCAGGGGCCTCTGTTGAAGTATATACAAGTTCTCTCCCTGATGTCATGAAAGAGTTAACTGTTTGTTTCTATATGCTAATTGTTAGTTAGTTAGCATGCAGAAAATCAGCTTTGTTGCACGTAGTTCCCACCAAGGAAGAGGATGTCCTGTTCCAAATTAAATGTGTTGTAAAATGATTATTGGTTGATCAATATATTGGAGGGGCAGAGCTTAGGAGCTTCTTTTCCTGCCTTTGTTCTAAGACCAGAGAATGAGTACCCATCTGGAAGTAATCAGTAACTAGTTAAGATGTAGGTCAGACAGAATGTTTTTCTTGTTTTTATAACCAAATGTTTCCCTTCCCTCTTTTATAGTAAAGTTTTTATAAAAGCTAAACACACATGCCTGGGCCTCTTTGGCCCCAGTCACATGGGCTGGCTATCGCCGGGGGGGGGGAGAGGCGTGGCTAATTGCCCAGGTGCAGTTTGATCCGCGACTACGCGATCAGATGCGCCGGCAGCACACCACAGGTCCGTCCCTCCACGCCGGCGGGTAAACGAGGGTGGCGATCACATGACGATTCTGCAGCGTGGCAAAGAAGTGGCACGGCGCAATCACACCAGCAATGGCTAGGCGCTGCTGCCGTGACAAATGGGGTCATTTTTTTTAACCGAAACGGCACTTTCGCTTTCCTCTTTGTGCGCATGCGCCGTTGGGTGCTTGTGCGTATCTTGTGGAGACTTGGGGGGGGGGAACCTGTTTGCGAAAGGACATGGGCAGGCACTGGATGCCACCACCGGAAATGCGATCAGACGCCAGCCCTTGCCCCGCGGTTTCCAGAAACTAGTACCTTGGAAGTACTAGTTTTTAACGCCACATCTTTGGCGGGAAGCCTCGGGTTCGCCACGGGAGCTCGATGCTTCCAAGATGTTGCGGTGTGATCGCGCCCGGAAAATCCACCTATCTTCTGTCTCTGCAGCGTGACTAATGCTCCGTGTGACCGCAGCCTTTGTTACTCTGCTTCAAAATTCCAACAGCTTCCAACAGGGGAAAAAACACTTTAGGCTGTGATCACATGCACCTTTAGATCCGACACAGGTGCAAATGCCTGACAGATCTAAAGGGAGCGATCAGACAGCAACATCTGGGAAGCGTCCCACAGTCATCAGCAACCTGTGCTGCTCTGCTGCAGAAGCCGAGTTAAAAGACACCAGGGAAAGTCCAGCTCTAACTGGTTGCTACGGGCCACGGATGGACTTCCCCCTGTCTGATCACTCAAGCACGCTCTCATGCCATCGGGATGGTCTGATCATGCCATGCCAGCTCTGTGCCATTCTTCCCCCCCCCCTCTTAGTATGCACATCATCACATACTCCATCGGGGGCCCTCAGTGCAGAGGGGCGATTCCTCGTATATGCGCAAGGGAAACAAATGCCCCAAAAATATTACTCACCCGCAGTTGCATCTGATCACACAGTGATGGGCTAAGCCTGCAGCTTCAAAGGGAGGTGTGATCGCGCAACTGCGTGTCAAATACCTCTGGAGGAAATCCCTCTCTTCCCTCTGCTCCAACTGGCAAATCTGACCGCAGCCTTTAGGTTTGCCATTTGCCTGGGAATGGCAAGCAAGCTCCTTCAGGCCCCACCAGGGCTCATTACTCCAATAGGAGCAAAAGGGAGTAGTGACATCACACAACATCACAATGTCCTTTGAGTGACGCTCTAGGAATCAACCCGTTTCTATGGTAAACACTGTAAAGACAGGTGAATTCCTAGAAGGTTGTGACAGCACTTCTGGGTACAAATTGGAAATGACATCACAACGTTGTATAACATGGCTCTCTGCCGCCCAGAATGTGTTGGCAGACTGATTACAGAACAGAGCCACACGGACTGATTAAAACGTAGAGAAGGCTTTATTCAGGAACTAATATACTTGATAGTATAGAGACAGTTCCTAGCTATACCGACTGAGAGAGAGAGTTGTAAACATGGAACTTCCCAGGAGAAGGAGGATATTGGCCTACGAATAGTCATCTGGAGACAGACAAGGAATGACACTTATCAGGAAAGAACAAAGAAGGTGCTGATCCTACTATCCTGTCTGACTAGCCTTTCCTCTTGCTGCCCCCTGCAGGGCTCTCCTTCTCTTGTACCCCAGAAACGGCTTACTCCCACAAAATGCTACGGCTGGTTGCCAGCAATTGGCAGGCAACCCCAGAGTACTTACTAATGAAAAGCACTAATAAACCAAAAAGCAAAACCCAAGTAAGGCCTGTCCTATGCAGTCCTTGAGGAGGAAATACAAACTAATTTTTGAGGGCGGCTCACTATACATCACAGACTTCGTACAGAGGTCGCTGACTTTTAATGTCTGCTCTTGCAAAATCAGAAGGGTTCTACAGGTCCAATATCAGTTTTATATGAGTTTTTAATTTCGGTTTCTAGTTCTCCTCTTCCCTCTTATGTCAAGGCTTGGCATAAGGAAGGCCTTTTTTATATATCCAATAGCCACTTGTCCTCTATCTGGAATTCCTCTATTAATCATCCCAAGTTCATTAAGATCCAGTTTTTAAAAGTTATGGCTCGCTGGTGCTGTACTCCACTGCAGATTCACCATATGAACTCATCCTACTCACCCATGTGTTGGAAAAGGTGTGGCTCTCCTGGTTCCTTTCCCCTTGTTGGTGCTCCTGCCCTCTCGTCCAAAATTTTTGGTCATCTGTTCAAGACCAAATTTCTATCATCACAGGCCTCTCAGTTCCATTATACCTTGACTCAATGTTGCTAAACTTGTGGGATGATCCCCAAACCCCCCAAGTTAAAAAAGATTTGGGCTGAGGTCAGACTGGCAGTTTGAAGCGCGAGGGAGTCATGGCAAAAAAAGACCCAGAACAAATTGTTCCGGGTATTCCCAGTCACACTGCACTGACTGATGTGGGAGCATACTGGGGAGGAGGTGCAAGAGAGCGTTTACACTGTTGGCCCGCTCCTGGCAGAGATGCAACTGTAAGTGGCTTTTTCTCACTCCAGCGATGTGTGCATATGCGCATATGCGCATAGGTGCGCACTTATCAATGCGGCTTGTTCGCGCGGCTTTTAGCGTTCACACTTCCAGGAAGCGGGATGGATGCGCTCTCCAGGGTTTGCTACCACTTTCACCTGGTATCTTTTAAACTCGGGAGGGAAGCGTTACAATATGGGTTGAGTACGGCTGGGGAACGCCGGACAGCTTTGCCTGTGTGAACGGCCCCTTTAATCCGTTTGTGAAACGTTTCTGAAACGTGCCCATATCGGGCCAAACTGCCAGTCTGAACTCGGCCTTGGTTTCTATATTATGCGCCGCGGTGAGGTCTGCAATCGCCTCCTCCCGGAAATCTCCCTCACCCCCCCAGTTCTTAAGAGTTGGTACAGGAACATATGGGATTATCTCACCATGGAAAGGATACTGATACGAACCTCAAATAAAGACCCTTACTCTGCCTTTCTTTATTATTATAATTTTTGGTACCCGGTTTTAAATTTTATTGCTCAAAACAAAGACCTTTTTGATCAGAATTGTGTTATAGATGTTTTACTATGGCCGCGGGCACACGGGAAGAAAAATGCGGGGTGGGGGGAGCGTGGCTGTTTGCCCCGGGGCAAAATAACATGCAGTTGCGCCAGCAGACGTACCGTGGAGGTCCCATGGTAGGGGGGAGGTGCCGAGCACACCACAACCCTGCGCCGCGGCAAAGAAGCGGCACGGCAAATGGGTGTTTTTTCTCCGGACACCAAAGTGTGCACATGCCCCGTTGGGTGCTCGTGTGCATCCCATGGACAGTTGGGGAAAAAAACCCCTTTATACGAGGGGGCATGAGCGGGCGCCGGAACTACCACCGGAAACGTGATCAGATGCCTGCCCTTGCCCCGCGGTTACTGGAAACTAGTACCTCCGAGGTACTAGTTTTTAACCGCGCACCTTCTGCGGGAAGCCTCGGGTTCACCACGGGAGCTCTACGCTTCCCAGATGTGGCGGTCAGATCGCGCTCGGAAAATCCGCCTATCTTCCATCTCTCTAGTGTGCCTAATGCTCCATGTGACCACAGCCTATGTTAATTTATTGATACTTGATTATTTACTGTGATGTCATAGCTTTATGACAGTTTATTGTCACTATAGCTGATGTTAAATTTTCAATAAAAGCCTTAAAAAAAATCACAGACAGGCAAACACTACTTTTGTGGTGCTACAGATATTTGTGACGCGCTCCAGCTCCTGACAGGAGCAGTTTTGTAGCTGACTCCACTTGCAGCACCCTGAATCTCGAACAATGATGGATTTGCTCTATTTAATAACACCCTTATTGCTGCTCTCTGAGCCTCCATCTCTCAGCCTTCATACACTGCCGATGAAAGCTTTTCTTCATGTTCTCTTCATTTAGTCTGCAATAGTTTCTGAACTTTTCATAAATTGACCCTATGTCTATTTTTCTTTAAGCAAAAAAAAAAGTTTTTAAAATCTCAGGATAGATCTCGAGTTATGGTGATGAAAGGAGAGAAGTGTTAGCCGAATTGCTCTGTAAAAGAAACAACTGGTACAGTTATTATTATCGGGATTCTTCCGTCTATGTTTACGGAGGATGGCACTGTTTCCGAGGTTCCCAATGAAAGACTGAGGCAAACTTCCTTAATAAAAATAATAATAATAGTTTACTGACACACTTCACTCAATAATACACAACACAGACACACAATATAGAACTATAAGGAAGCAGAGGTGATTGATAGCTTATAGAAATAGCTTATAGAGATAGCTTATAGAGATAGTTTATAGAGATAGCTGATAGAGGGGTGATACAACCTGTCCAGATGTGCAGAGGTCCATGGATTGTGGCCTAAACTCAGAGAGTTCAGGGGTGGACTGCCATTTTGGATTATGGCAGAAAACACACAGTTTGAGGCCATGGTTACGCTGGGATATACCCTATGGAAGACAGTGCAAACCAATGCCTGGTCCTGGGGGCTGGTCTCAGGTGAGAACAATAGATTTCCTGGACCAATGATGAGTCCCAGGGGTGTGTGGCATCAGGATGGGCAAGGCCTAGATGTGACTGTGACCAATGAGCTTCCAGAGGGGCAGGGTCTGGATTTAACAATAGAAGCCAGGTGCTGGGTGGCTAGTTAAATGGATTATCTGATCACTAATGGTCCTGGCCAGGGTAAACAAAAGGTGGGAGACGTCCCTGATTAGCGTCAGGAAGGATCGTTAACAATTTGAATGTTTGATTGGTTTATCCCGGTATCTTGAGGGACAGAGTAGAAAAGTCAAGTATTCAGACAAAGAATTAAATAGACTTTAGAAATGTAGATACTTTACCTGCTAGAACTCATTGTTATTCTATAAACATAATCTCTGCTGGGTGGAGGGGGAAGACTGGAGGCTTGCTCTGAGGTTGCCTGTCACCTGAAAATGGAGACCCCTTTTTCAGAGCTGTGGCTAGCTCTGTGTTTCAGAACCAAGAGTGCCTTCCTTGGCCTGCATTTTGTGGGTCTCTGGATCAGGTTGGAAGTGGGGCACCCTTGCTATGGGGCTACCCAATAGTAAAAGGCAGTGCCTCTGGCAACAGAAGGGAAACTTTGCACTGAGGTTTTGCATTTATATGCATATATTTGCCTAAGAAAATAGATGCATTCTCTGCCCCTACAAAGATCTAGGTTCCCAAGACCTGGGAAGTAAAGGCTAAGGCATGGCCACCAACTCCCACAATTTCCACAAGTAAAAGTCTCAAAAGGCATTCCTAAGAACCCACCCCCCAAAATAAAAATAAGGGAATAATGCTATACCAAGAAACCTCTCAAACCGCAGCTCCTCTATTCTTTTCTTTTTTGTTGAGGAGCACTGCTGCTGGTTCCTTACAGTCAACAGGAACAGTTGGAATGCGTGCAATAAGTCAGAAAAATGCAAGGTTCATGATCCGTTTTGGGACAGAACTGTATTTCTGTCAAACTCGATAATTCTAAAATCATACAGGGGAAAACAAAAAGTGATTGTGTTTATCCCCAGCACGAGAGCGTCATCTGTTTATGCCTAATACAAATCTTAGAGGAATGGATAGATCAGCTGCAGAATGACTTTTCCCAGATTATGGGGCTTTGGGGAAATCTGCTGAAGCGCATCGTCAGATCACAAGACCGTGCAGTCTGTTAGGCGCACATTAAGTTGTTTGTCTCCGGGAGAAGACTGCAGATTGAAAATATTTGCGTAGTTGGAATGAGACACGGCCATTTGGCATTGGGTCCCACCCCACAGGAATAAAGAAAGGATTGTTGCGGATCGGGATGCCAGGTAGTTGACGCAGAGCAAAGCAGGGGTGTCAGCGTCGGATTGGTTTATTACCTGTGCTTTGGCCAAGAAGTACCCTGAAAAGCCCAGTTTGGCCTAACCTTGTCAGGGCTTGGGAGCTAAAGCAAGGTTGGCCAAAGTCAGTGCTTGGATGGGAGACCACCGAAAAGGACTCTGGTTGCTACGTGGAGGAAGCTCTGTTCATCTCTTCCCCATGGTTAGGGCTGCTGTTCCTGGGTTGCAACTCAATGGCACATTCTTATTCTTCTGATCAAGACAGAGGGATGTGGGCTGAGTGAGATACAAAAAGGAACTCCCTTAAGTGCAAGCAGTGTAAACATGTTTTTGCAGAACAAAGTCTTGATAAGTTTACAATTGTATACAGAGAACAAAGCATTTTCACATTTGCGTCTCTGTCCGAACCATACCCTGATTAATCTAGGTCTGTATGAGTGTCACAGAACCGTAGAATCACAGAGTCATAGAGTTGCAAGGGTCCTCTAGGGTCATCTACTCCAACCCCCTGCACAATACAGGAAATTCACAAATACCTCCCCCTCCACATCTCCAGTGACCAGTGTTCCACGCCCAGAAGATGACAAAAAACCTCTAGGATCTCCAGCCAAACTGGCCTGGAGAAAAATTGCTTCCTTATCCCAAAGTGGCAATCAGCATTTCCTGGGTGTGTCAGAAAAGGACACAAGAACTAAGCACTGATGCAACCCTTCCTGCCCTCCCTTCTCGTGATCTGCCTAAGTTCACAGAATCAGCATTGCTGTCAGATGGCCATCTAGCCTCTGTTTGAAAACCTCCAAAGAAGGAGAGCTCACCACTTCCCGAGGAAGCCTGTTCCACTGAGGAACCACTCTGTCAGGAAGTTCTTCCTAATGTTTACCCGAAAACTCTTCTGAGGCCCCGGTCACACGGGCCGGATATCGCGGGGGGGGAGGCGTGGCTGTGCGCATCCGTGGAGACTTGACACGAAACCCCCCTTTTCACGATGGGACATGGGTGGGCCCCGGATGCCACGAGCTACCAGCGGAAACGCGATCAGACGCCCGCCCTTGCCCCGCGGTTTCCGGAAACTAGTACCTTGGAGGTACTAGTTTTTTACCCCGCATCTTCGGCGGGAAGCCTTGGGTTAGCTACGGGAGCTCTACGCTTCCCAGATGTTGCGGTGAGATCGCGCCCAGAAAATCCGCCTATCTTCCGTCTCTGTAGCGTGGCTAATGCTCCGTGTGACCGCAGCCCGATTTAGTTTCAACCCGTTGGTTCTGGTCCAACCTTCTGGGGCAACAGAAAACAACTCCGTACCATCCAGAGCATAGAGAAGGCTTTAAATTTCACAAGATATAGCCAAAAAAAGTACCTGATTTAGAGCCATGAGCTGAGAGGCCTTTGATCGTTTCATCCTAGCAAAGGATGCTTCTGCATATAAGACCAGTTGGGAAGGACGCATCACAACTGCAGCTTTAGGTGCCAAGTAGGAGGTGCCCTCCAAGTTGCCGTCAGAGGTTCAAAATGAAACACAAGAGACTTGGTCCAACACAGTAGAAATTAATCAGAGGTGAAAGGAGGTGAAAGGAACCCTCAGCCCATTACTAACTGAACAAAGCTTATGTTGTACGAGTTCCAGTGGTCTTAACTTAGGTTTATAGGGGAAACTTTGCTGCCACGTTTGGAGCACCAGCCTATCACTGAAGGAAATGTCGATACTGTACTGGCATCAAACACTTTGTTGCTTATCGAATAAGACCATGAATACTTGAGCCTTTAACACTGATCTTCATATTTATACAAGTAATCAAAGCCGTCTGCATGGATGGAGGCTTTTTGACTGAGTCATGTTGCAGGGAAGCTCCTGGCCACTTCAGTTGCCCACATTACAGGATGCAAACTGAGAAGACCAAGAGGGCACTCAGTAAACACAAGAGTCCTTTCTCTGGAATTTGGTTTCTTGGAGTCCTGTGCCAAGTCACCAAGGCCAGTGAACTTTCCTGATATGTAGTATGGAAAAGCACATTCTGGAAGATGGCCCTTTCCCTTAATTTTTACCCCTGAGACTGGTCTGCAGAACTGAATACAGTATTCAGCAGAAGTCAAGGTCAACCACATGAAGAGAGTACTTGGATGAAGAACATCTGAGCAACCATTTGCTTTTCAAGGGCAAGAGATCATGACTGACATACATATGAACTGCAGGCCTTTGATGATGATGATGATGATGATGATGATGATGATGAAGAAGAAGAAGAAGAAGAAGAAGAAGAAGAAGAAGAAGAAAAAGAGGAGGAGGAGGAGGAGGAAGAAGAGTCTCAGAGCGGCTTACAATCTCCTTCCTTTCCTCTCCCCACAACAGACACCCTTTGAGGCAGGTGGGACTGAGTGAGAGAACTTCTCTTGAGAGAACAGCTCTGAGAGAACTGTGACTGACCCAAGGTCACCCAGCTGGCTGCATGTAGAGAAGTGGGGAATCAAACCCCGTTCTCCAGATTAAAGTCCACTGCTCTTAGCCACTACACCAAACTGGCTCTGAATTTGTAAGGGAATGGGCACCACTTAGGCAAAAGCAAAGCAAAGTCTAAACATACAGCATTTCTCCAGCTGGCATCTACACTGGACTTACTTTGATTCACATAGCCTTCAATCTGTAGTGACTCCTTCTTGGTTGGTCCAATTGAAAGTCTAATTAGCCCCTTTCCACATTACCTTAATGGTATGGGAATTACTCCTGGGAACTGCAGTGCTGGAAAGGAGCGGCATTCATCTCCTGGGTGATGTGGAGATGCTGTAATTTTTGACGTGGGACAGAAAGAAAAAATGCAGCAACCACGGCTTCCATTCTTCTAAGGAGACATTGAAAAAATGACAGCATCTTTGCCACATCATTGGCAAATGCGACCTAATATTTTAAAAGTTCCCGCAAATGTAATATACACTTCACACGTTAAAAAAACAGAAGCCATATCAAATGATTGTTATCTAAAGATCTTAATGTTAAGAAATCCTGGGTGATGTGGAGATGCTGTAATTTTTGACGTGGGACAGAAAGAAAAAATGCAGCAACCACGGCTTCCATTCTTCTAAGGAGACATTGAAAAAATGACAGCATCTTTGCCACATCATTGGCAAATGCGACCTAATATTTTAAAAGTTCCCGCAAATGTAATATACACTTCACACGTTAAAAAAACAGAAGCCATAACTATTGGTGAGGGTTCTGTGGGGGAATTTCCAGAGGTGCAGAAACCACAAATAAACCAAATGTTGGGGTCACCTGCCTTCCCCAGACCTCACCAGTGATGCCTGCACATAGGCAACTGTTGAAAAAACCAAACTACCTGGAACCTGGGGACCATTTAGGGTTGTTATAGTAACCACAAACAATGTCGGATGTAGCAGGGAACTTTGGAGTAGGGGCTTTCGCTCCTTGGGACAAGCAAAAGGAAGTTCTGCTTGATGAAACCACCGGTGACTATAGTCAAATACAAATGGCCAAAACTGGCCTGGCAATGCACCAGATGGGGTGGGGAGAAGTGGGGAGAGGGAGAGAGTAAAGGAAGTACCCTGAGCCAGGACAGGGGGTAACCCCCATTTGATTCCCTGATTGTGTTTCCTCAGAAGGCAATTCCAGGAAGCCAGGTAAAGGTAAAGGTTTCCCTGGCTTGAAAGCTAGTCGAATCCGACACTAGGGGGCGGTGCTCATCTCGATTTCCAAGCCGAAGAACCAGCAGTGTCCGAAGACTTTTCCATGGTCATGTGGCCAGCATGACTAAATGCCGAGGTGCACAGAACCTCAGCATGGTATAAGGCCGTAGAGGCCACCTTCCAAGCTGACTGTTTTCTCCAGGTGAACTGATCTCTGTCCCCTGGAGGTGAGTTGTAAGCCCAGGAGATCCCCAGCACCCACCTGGAGGTTGTCAAACAAAATATACACACTGTGAAAAATGACCAAAATTTCAATTGAATTCATGTAATGCAATTAATATCTCAATTTCTATGTACCAACAATTCAACAGGCTTTTAGTGTCCCTTACAAACTGCTGGTGCAGTCACATTCATTCTTTCAACAGGTGAACTCCATATATTCCAGCCATCAAATGTCCTTGCTATGATTTGACCGTGTTGAAAACTGGAAGCGACGGAAGGTTGTCAGCCGACTTATCTTCCGTTCTGTGCTTCCTCAAAGATCACAAACATGACTCCAACAGGGCAGCTATAATGCCTGTTTCACCAGCCACCAGCTTCTTCGTGGGAAATTGTGAAATACAAGCTTCAAAGATTCATCCAATTAAGGGTGGGCAGTCAATCCTAGGTTTCCAGAACAGCAATAATTGCCAAAACCTTTCTTGTCAATGCCGCCAAGGCATAACTACATTAGCAGTTTATAAGAGACACTAAGAGTTGACGGCTTGCCGCTGCCAGCGCCCGAGCCTGTAACCCCTGCATCTGGTCCTGCAGCAGCCGATGAGGTACAGGTGCAGCCAGGAAGCCTGCCTGACTCATCTTCGCAGGTGGCTCGACTGAGGGAGCGGCTCTGAAGGGACTTAGCCACCCATCGCTGAGGCGCATGTTGGCTGGGAAGGTGAGTGCCAAGTCCTGAGTACTAGCAGTAGCAGTGCTGCTGCCAAGGGAAGCACGGTTGGAGGCCTATATAGCTCCCACTTGGGACTGGGCTCTCCGTGGAAGCAACAAGTCACCTCCGTGCTGACCGCACATCCACCCTCGGCTCCTGTTCTTGGGCCTCACTTTTGTTCGGATTCCTGGCTTCCTGACCCCTGCTTCGGATGATCCCTCCCTTGGACTTGCGATTCGGCTCTCGCTTTGATTCTCCTGGCAATGGCCTCAGACTGGACCTGACTCCTGCCTCTCAGCCCAGCCCAGCCCGTGACAATCAGGTCCAGTGGCCACAATTCCACCTGCACATCTTCATTACATATGTCCGAAAAGGATTTCATCCTGTTCTTTTGCTTCATGATCTATGGGTATTTATGAAGTATTATGCATTGCTGTTACCATAATCTTATATTGCATACAAGAGTACTTATTCAATTATGAACATAGTCAGGTGGAGTTATGTGAAGAAATGCATTTTCTCCTGGGAGGCTGGCAAGGAGCAAACCTCCACTTGGCATTTTATAAGATTTCTCCCCTTTTCTCTGGACAGAGAATAGGCAGGAAGGGGGAAGGGAAAGTCAGTTCGATTGTACTTCAGCCCACCTCCTTACAAATGCTAGCAGGAAAGACAATGGGATGGTCAAGCTTTCCCCCTTCTCCCCCATTCTCCAGGCAGGGAACAGAGTTTTGCAGCCTTTAGGCTAGAACAGCTCCCAGAATAATCTCCAGGAAGGAGCTGGAGAAAATGCTTCCTTGACCTGGGCTGACAGAGTCAAGTGGGAGGGGAAAGAGATTAGATAAAACATCTTTGCAGGAGGAAGATCTTTGGGATGTAGTATTCAGTAGAACTCTGAGCTGAGGTTTGCAAGCATGCAGCCATTAACCACATGGTTGGCCTGGACATCTCAACAGAGCCTGAAGGTAATGGACCTTTTTAGAGATCTGTACCTTCCTGTATCCCAGCTGAGCTATTCAAAGTCTTAAAAGATGATGCTGTTAAAGTGCTGCACTCAATTTGCCAGCAAATTTGGAAAACGCAACAGTGGCCACAGGATTGGAAAAGGTCAGTATACATTCCAATCCCAAAGAAGGGCAATGCCAAGGAATATTCAAACTATCGCACAAATGCACTCCTATCAAACGCTAGCAAGATCATGCTCAAGATCATACACGCTAGGCTTCAACAGTACGTGGATAGAGAACTGCCAGAAGTACAAGCTGGGTTTCGAAGAGGTAGAGGAACTAGAGATCAAATTGCCAATATTCGCTAGATTATGGAGAAAGCAAGAGAGTACCAGAAAAACATCTACTTCTGCTTCATTGACTATGCTAAAGCTTTTGACTGTGTGGATCACAACAAACTATGGCAGGTCCTTAAAGAGATGGGAGTACCAGACCACCTCACATGTCTCTTGAGAAACCTGTATAAGGGTCAAGAAGCAACAGTTAGAACTGGATATGGAACAACTAATTGGTTTAGCATCGGAAAAAGAGTATGACAAGGATGTATATTGTCACCTTGCTTATTTAATTTATATGCAGAATACATCATGCAAAATGCCGGCCTGGATGAATCACAAGCTGGATTTAAGATTGCTGGGGAAAAGATCAACAACCTCAGATATGCAGACGATACCACTCTAATGGCAGAAAGTGAAGAGGACCTCAAGAGCCTCTTGCTCAGGGTAAAAGAGGAGAGCGCAAAAGTGGGCTTGAAACTCAACATCAAAAAAACTAAGATCATGGCATCCGGCCCCATCACTCCTTGGCAAATAGAAGGGGAAGTCGTGGAAGTAGTGACAGACTTCACGTTCCTGGGATCCCAGATCACCACAGACTGTGACTGCAGCCATGAAATTAAAAGACGCCTGCTCCTTGGGAGGAAAGCAATGGCGAACCTAAACAG
>NW_015170307.1:538285-565470 GCF_001447785.1 Gekko japonicus | reverse complement strand
GCAGCCATGAAATTAAAAGACACCTGCTCCTTGGGAGGAAAGCGATGGCAAACCTAGACAGCATAATAAAAAGTAGAGACATCACCCTGCCAACAAAAGTCCGTATGGTCAAAGCAATGGTATTTCCAGTAGTAATGTATGGCTGCGAGAGTTGGACCATAAGGAAGTCCGAGCGCCGAAGAATAGATTCTTTTGAATTATGGTGCTGGAGAAGACTCTTGAGAGTCCCTTGGACTGCAGGGAGATCAAATCAGTCAATCCTAAAAGAAATCAACCCTGACTGACAGATGCTGAATGAAACTGAAGCTCAAATACTTTGGCCACCAAATGAGAAGGGAGCACTCACTGGAGAAGACCCTGATGCTGGGAAAGACTGAAGGTCAAAGAAGGGGACGACAATGGATGAGATGGTTAGACAGTGTTATCGATGCAATGAACATGAAGTTAAGCAAACTCCGGAGCATGATGGAAGGCAGGAGGGCCTGGCGTGATGTGGTCCATGGGGTCGCTAAGAGTTGGACTTGACTGTGCGACTGAATAACAACAGACTTCCTAAGTTAAACAGCCTGTTCTATTTTAATAGCTGATAGGACCTGTATAGAGAGAGGGACAGAGGATTTGCATTTTTTACCCATTTCTTTTCTATCCCTTGCTCAAATCTGGTGTTGTGCTAAAAGTATGCTTGTAAATCTTCCGGAAATGTAAAACCGTCTCCCCCCCCCCCCTGGGCCTAGGGACGCTCGATTAGCAGTAACTAGGACGAGGGCGTTCTCCCTGGCGGCACCAACGCTGTGGAATGAGCTCCCACAGGAGATCAAAGCTCTACGGGAACTCCAGCAAGCATTTCAATAAGAACTGATTATGCCGGTGGTGTCACACTAGCACTTTATTAGCTGGGATTTTATGGTACTGTGTTTATATGTGTAATTGTTGGGTTTAACGGTATGTTGGTTTTAAATGGTTTGTAAGCCTCCCTGAGCCGCTTTGGCGGGAGGGCAGGGTAGAAATTTAATAAATAAATAAATAATAAATAAATAATAACACTTTGCTTATAAATAATTACTTTAAACTTTTGATGCTGGGGGCAGTTCTCTGTACCACATAGACCTCCACCGTTATCTGAAGAAGGGAGCCAGAGGGAAGGCAGGCAAGCGGCTATTCCTTCAAGGGCGCCCAAGGCATTAATCTGTCCCCACGGTGACCAGGTGCTGGGCAGCGGGAGACACTGAGGCAAGGCCTCTGAATGTGGAAGGGAAGCTGGGAGTCCTGCCCCTCCCAGTAGGCAATTCCTTATAAAAGGGCAGGTGGCGGCAGCAGGCTACCCAAGATATTAAGAAAAGCCCCTCCAGGGAGTTGGGAACCCCTAGGAGGACAGGGCAGAAAGAGGCTGCTTCCACCACAAGTTACATATAATTTTGGGTTCCATGGACATTTAAATATTTTACCCTTCTTTTCCCCTTGCATCCTGGGGCAGAATCTTGGCCTTTTTTCTTCCCTGCCATTTTCCCACAGACAGCCACTCCCCCAAACTTCTTGCACCTGTGCTGTGGGGAAAGTAGAGTTACCTGTAATCCCTTCTCCCAGCACATGTGAAAGCGGTAGTAATGTTTTTCAGTGAGAAAATGGCATGGCAGGAAAGGGCTAAATTGCCCATCTCGCTCCTTTGCCTGGCAAAAAGCAGCCATAGCAGCAGTATATGTAAAATAATTGGGAACCATCTCCAAATGTTCATGGAGCTAAATGGAATGTGCAGTTGTGTCCCCAGTCCAGCGCTGGCCATTGCTGACACTGGTCCATCATCAGAGCTAGAATTAAGAACATAAGAAGAGCCCTGCTGAATCAAACCAGTGATCCATCTAGTCCAGCATCCTGTCTCACAGAGTGGCCAACCAGTTCCTCTGGAGGGCCAACAACAGGGCACAGAGGCTGAGGCTTTCCTCTAATGTTGCCTACTGGCACTGGGATTCAAAGGTTGACTGCCTCGAAAGGTGGAGGTTCCCTTTAGTCACCATAGTCACTGTTATATCAGCCAGGTGTTTCTGCTGTTTGCCTCTTAAAGTGGATTCCTTTCCCCTCTAGTTCAGCTTCTGCTTCAGACATTTGTGGTACTCTATTCTGTACAATCTGTACACACAACTGCAGCCACAATTGCTATGTGGTTAATTAAATCGTCCGCTTACAAAAATTGGTCACAGAACAACTAAATGTAGTGTACAGGGAGTGTCTGGGGGTAATTGTGTCCCCAGGAGTATAACTTCCAGTGAGCACATTCTCAGGCCATCTTGGTGGACTTGACCGGATGTCCGTAAACAGAAAGATTATGGAGAGATTATAAATGTTCCTGTCAAAACAGATCTCTCCCATAATCAGGTAACCAAATTACGGCATCCTAAGCAAAAATTAACCAGAGATGAAAGGGGGTGAAAGAACGAAAAAGAAACCTCGGCCAGTTACCCAAACCTACTGATCAAAGCTTGTCTTGTATGTGTTCCAGTGTTCTTGACTAATTTATAAATAGAACATTTTGCTGCTTCTTTTGGAATCGTTGGCCTATAATTGAAGGAAACATCGATACTGGTATCGCTTATCAGATAAGTTCACGAATATTGAGCCTTTAATGTTGAGCCAAATAGTTACACAAGCAATTAAAGTTGTCTGCACGGATGTAGGCAGTGGGCACTTTGAATCCCATTGCAAGGAGACACTCACCCACTTCAATAGTGCTCATTATAGGACGCAAGCCAAGGCCAAGAAGATCAAGTGGGCATTTAGCAAACATGTGGTTCCCCCCCCCCTCCTTGGGATCTGTGTCTTTGGAGACTTGCGCCATCATGCACCAAGGCCAGTGTCTAGATACATCAATTGGAACAGAACATTCTGTAAGTGCCCTTCCGCTAAGGGTTATCTGCCCC
The DNA here is from genome assembly GCF_001447785.1 of Gekko japonicus. Taxonomy (NCBI): domain Eukaryota; kingdom Metazoa; phylum Chordata; class Lepidosauria; order Squamata; family Gekkonidae; genus Gekko; species Gekko japonicus. The sequence continues at coordinate 562,558 of NW_015170307.1, read as the reverse complement.
CAAGTCTGCTCCGCAAAACTGAATTCAGTCTCCAGCATAGACAAGGTCAACCACATCAAGGAAAACATCTGAGCAACCATTTGCTTCTCAAGGGTAAGAGATCACGCTTGACACACATGCAAACTCCAGTCCTTAGATTCAATAATAGGACACAGCTCTGAGCTGGGATGGGAATGGTCACTCACTGCCCAGGCAAAAGCCAAGGTTAGTATTTCGTAATGCATTTTCTATTCCATGCACCTACTCTGCCTCTTGTCATCATAGACTAGGTGTAGGGTTGCCAGCTGCGAGGTGGGAAATGTAATGTATTGAAACGATTACATGAATCACCTCATAGGACTCCTATGTTAAGCTTCGAGCCAGACCAGGGCTCCTCTGAGCGAACTTCCTATTGGTCGCTTCGTAACAGCGACCAATCAGAACGATACCATTCCCTAGGAGGGAAAGACTCCCATTGGTCCTTAACCAAGCAATCTCATTGGTTGTTAAATGTAAATAGGCGTGGCTACATTAGCCCGGTTATGTTTAAAAGGAGCATAAGCTCCCACTGTTTTCTGTTCTGGTTTCTTACTGAGTTGAGTGCTTGTTCGTTACTTCCAATAAAGCTGAATCACTTGCTGAATCACTCTACGAGTCCTTTGTTAGTGCGATCTAACAATTGGCGACGAAGGTGGGATGTTAGAGCAGGTAGGCAGCCCTGCGGACATCCACACTTCGGACTCGGAAGAAAGCGAGCAGAGCACAGCAGCCGATCCGGCGGAGGCGCCACCAGCTCCGGTGCCCAAGTCTCCCCCGATGGCTGGAAGCCAGAAGTTCGAGTGCTTCGAACCCTCCTCAGAAGACTGGGACTCCTACCTATCCAGGTTCGAGTTCCATCTGGAGACACACGACATTACAGACGAGGCCAAGAAACGGGCGTGCCTCCTGAGTTCCTGCGGGAAGGGGACCTTCGACATAGCCAGGTCGTTGGTGGCCCCAACTGATATAAAGACTGTCACCTACGCTGACATCACTGAGAAGCTTAAGGCTCACTATTCTCCACAACCGTCGGAGATCGCCTGCCGGCACGCTTTTTACAAGCGGAACCAGGCCGGAGGCGAGACCATCGCAGATTTCGTGGCGGCCCTTCGCAAAGCCGCACGGCCATGTAATTTCCACAACGTGGAGGAAGCCCTCAGAGACCGTCTCGTCTGCGGTCTCAAAGATGAAAGGCTGCAACAGAGGCTGTTCGCCCGCACCACCCTGACCTGGGCAGTGGCCTACGAAGAGGCCATGGCCGCGGAAGCAGCGGAGAAGTCCACGAAGGAGGTCCGCCAGCGGGTGGCAGAGCCCAGTATACACGCTCAACGAGACAGCGAGGGCGAAGACGCGGATGATGACGTCAACGCGGTTCGAGGCAAGCGGACCCCAGCGAAGACTACCAACGTCAAGCCTTGCTCCGGTTGTGGCGGGAAGCACCAGCGCGACTCCTGTTGGGCTCGTGATGTCGACTGCAGAGCGTGTGGGCGGCGTGGTCATCTGGCCAGAGTCTGCAGATCAGCGAAGAAGGATCCCTCAACTAACAACCGGTCAGCGCAGAGGGGCACTCCAGTCAGCACCCAAGGCAAGACCCGTTCCTCAGCATCGGAAGCAAGCTGCCAGTTGACGGCGACCTTGTCGAGCGCATCGGCCGTAAATCGCACCAGCAGCCAGGGCAAGATCACCGTGACTCCACTCCTCGACGGCCGACCCTGTACAATGGAGGTGGACTCAGGATCGTCCGTGACGGTGATTTCTGCCGCGTCGTACTGTCCCCGAGTCAGGGCAGACCCCTGTGTGCGGGGCTGAAACCCCAGTAGAGTTTGTGCCTGAACCAGGCTGTAGTGAACCCCACAGTGACTCACAACCTTGTGTGCCCATAGAGCCTGCACCGCTTCGCAGGTCTCATGAGGGCCAGGTCCTTTTCGGTGGTGGCTCCTACCTGGTGGAATGAGCTCTGGGAAGAGATCAGGGCCCTGCGGGACCTTATGCAGTTCCGCAGAGCCTGTAAGACGGAGCTCTTCCACCAGGCCTTTACGTAGGGGCCGCCGCCACCACCACCACTACCAATGGTGGTGATACTATCTAGCCGGAAATGCCCTTGGAATTCAGCGATACGAGATCTATGTGACAATGAGAGCAGCGGACGGTCTCGAACTATCTATTGGCCAGTGATACCCAATTGTGGGTGCTGGAAGCCGCCACTACAATAATTTAAGATTTTGTTTATGGAAGCACTTTATTGTCAAATGTAACGTGTTGATAATTTTATGGTTTTATTGGTTTTATGTATGGGCTTAGGCCCCTTGTAAGCCGCCCTGAGCCCGCTTGCGGGGAGGGCGGGGTAAAAATGTTCAAAATAAATAAATATAAATAAAAATAAATCATAGACTAGGTGTAGGGTTGCCAGCTGCGAGGTGGGAAAGGCCTGGAGATTTGGGGGTGGAGCCTGGGGAGGGTGTGGTCCTTGGGGCGGAAGGGACCTCATTGAAGTACAGTGCCACAGAATTTGCCCTCCAAAGCAGCCATTTCCTCCAGGGGAACTGATCTCTGTGCTCTGGTGATCAATTATAATTCTGGGAACTGATATCTGTAGTTCGGAAATCAGTCATAACCCCAGGAGATCTCCTGGAAGCACCTGGAAGTTGGCAACCCGACCTAGGAATGATTCAGCACTCTGTGGTGACTTTTGCTTGGCTTGTGCAAATGGAATTAGTGAAATGAGGTACTTTCCATGTTACCTTATTGATACGTTTATTGCTCCTGGGAACTGCAGTGTTGCCAAGCAAAGGAACTGCATTGCCATCTCCTTGCATGGAATGCAACACGTCTATAATAACTGAAGCTGTGCAGGAATAATAAATGCAGCAGCACCTTCCACTGATATAACAATATTGAAAGGAGCCCCCAAGATAAGCAAGTGGTGTATCTGTTAAGCATCTGGGCCCAGTAATCTTCATCATTCTCTCACTGACTTGGATGGAAAATCAGAGGGTATTTGCAGATGACACAAAACTGGAACAGCTAATACCTTCGAAGACAGAAATTAAATTCAAAATGACCTTGCTAAGTGGGAAAGCTGGGCAGAAACTGATGAAATGCATTTCAGCAGAGACAAATTGAAAATTCTGTATTTAGGCAAAAAAGAAAAGGGATACGGATTAGGGTACCTGGCAGTACATATGAAAAAAAAATCTTGGGGTTGCAGTCAATGACAAAGCTGAACACAGAGTTTGAGGCAATGCAGAAGAGGTTAAAGCAATTTCAGGCTGTGTTAACAGAAGCATAGTATTCAAGCTATGTGAAATAATAGTTCCACTCTATTCTGTGCTAGTCATACCTCATGTGGAATACTATGTCCAGTTCTGAGCATCACATTTTAAGAAGGATGCAGACAAATGTGTTTGGAGTTCAGTGAAGGTGGTTAGAGGGTATGAAAGTCAAGTCTACCTGGGTAAATTTAGCCTGGAGAAGAGAAGAGCTGTCACATAGAAGATGATATGAACTTGTTTTCTGCTTTTCCAGAGGGCAAAGTTAGATCTAAAGGGCTTAAGTTACAGGAGGGTAGATTTCTGCTAAATATTAGAAGGAACTTCCTAAAATATGAGCAGTACAAGAATGGAAGGCTCAACCTCACTACAGGTTTTCGAGTAGAGTCTGACGTGTTACAAATAAAAATGGCTTCCCATGCTATGTGATCCCTGATTGGGTCGGACTGAGCGTGAGACAAAAGAACATAATAACATGAACCAAAAGAGAAGCCAAGAAGGGAATTTTGCTTCTCCTGTACCTCCTTTTGCCCATCAATTTGTGTGTGTGTGTGGGGGGGGTGAAACCTTGTCATAAACATAACTAGCTGCCCTTTAGCAATCTCATTCATGTTTTCCTGTTTTTAGCTACACCATGATCTATAAATGTTTGAGGGTAAGTGTGCCAGTTTCCTAATTTATCTCCAACTTTATAGCCATGTCTAAACTATATCTTAAAAGGCACCCCCTGTATCACTTTCTTTCCTAGTGTTTCCTGTCCTAAAGCCACTTGGTGGTGGTATTTCTGTTTCTGGCCTAATTTTAAGCTGCTCTCTTAATATATGGATGGGTTTTATTGGATTGTTGTTGATGATGATTTGTAAGAAGAAACGCAGCACAGATTTTTTAAAAAATAAAATAAAAAAATCCAAATACATCTTGAGGCCAATATTGTGGACCTTTGTTAGTGGTCTCGACTGTCAGCTACAAAGCTACCAAAAACCTGTTGCTCTGTGGAGGAGGTAGGAATTGTTGGATCGCCGCTAACAAAGATCCGGAGAGTGATTTCAACAAAAGTGATCAGCTTTATTGCAGATACAAACAAGCGCTTGAAAGAAGTCATAACCAGAACAGTTTAACATTGGGAGCTAGGCTCCTTTTAAACATTCCCAGGCTAATGTAGCCACGTCTATTTACAATAAACAACCAATGAGGTTGTGCGGATAACGACCAATGAGAGTTCTTCCCTCGCAGGGAATTGGCACAGTTCTGATTGGTCGCTGTTGTGGAGCGACCAATAGTAAGTTAGCTCGGAGGAGCCTTCCTCTGGCTTGAAGCTTAACATGCGGCTATTCACGTAAGCCTTTTCAATACACCACAGGAATATCAAGACATTCTTGAGGGAAGCCATGAGTGTTAAACCAGTACTGCTCTGCATTCTTGGGGGGGGGGGGGGCAATAGTGGAAGGACTTCTGGAGTTCTGGCCCAGCTGGTAGACCTTCTGATGGCACCTCAGTTTTGGCCACTGTATGACACAGAGTGTTGAACTGGATGGGTCATTGGCCTGATCCAACATGGCCTCTCTTATGTTCCTATCCGAGCATTTTCTCCAGTGCCATGAGATTTCTCCCAATATCACTTCTGTCTTTCTGGTTTCATGATTGGCCTGTTTAACAAATTGCACCATGTGACTCTGGAAAACTGAATAACACGATCTTCCAGATAAGAACTTCCCGTAAACCTGCTTGTACAAAACTCTGCAACATGTTCCATCTGAGCTAGTCCTGGCCCATAAAAGTTATTTTTAAGGATGCGGTTAGAGCCAGGAAAGCCTATGTTTTGCCGCTGTTTGTTGATAGAACTCTCTCCAAACACCCCCTTTTATTTAAAATACTGAATTGCCTCAATTATACAAAATTCACCTGCAGCGGACTGAGTCACTGTTCTCAGCTTTCTTGTCCTTGTTTTATTTTTTCAGGTTGAAAGCTGGATTAAAGCACAGATCCATTTATAGGTTCGGTTATTATAATGGCAGTCCAGATGGAAAATGGATTTATAACAATCATAACAGGCAAGACAGGAAGTCAAATTCTGAAAATAAGAAGACAGGAAGACAAACAGAGGCTTACTGGGGAAGATGGATAGTACTAAATCAATAAACAGTTTCTTCTACATAAAACTCTTCACTCCTGAATGACGTATATTGGGAAATTCCAACTTCCACCATTCAAGTAGTTTCTCTATAGTTGAAAACAGGGGTCATTTGGTAGAAAAAGAGCTAGGGGAACTCATTAGCATAACTCATTAGCATATGCCACACCCCCTGACATCAGGGGCCCGGCGGTGGACCTGCAAGGCCAGCGGGAGTGCGAGGAAGCCCCGCCAAGGCCCTCCCTGGCCCCAGGCAGGCAGGGGTGGGGAGAGGCGGGGAGGAAGCAACTTACCCTCCCTCTTCTCCTGCCTCCTCCTGGCTGAATGAGGGCTGGAAGCGGGGCGGCCGGAGGCAGGGGGCGGGGCTTTGTCATGTGCCCCGCCCCCCTGCACCTCACCTGGGGAACTGCGATCCCCCGCGATCCCCCCCGAAATGACCTCTGGTTGAAAATAAACCAACATCAGGTTTACATTCTGCAATCTTTGATTCCATGTAGGAATGTCAACCTCTATTTGGGGCCTGGGGATCCCCCAGAATTACAGCTCACCTCCAGACTACAGAGATTAGTTCCCATGGACAAAATGGATGCTTTGGAGGTAGACTCCATGGCATTGTCCTCCCTAGACTCCACCCCCAGATCTCCAGGAGTTTCCCAGCCTGGATCTGGCAACCCTACTGCCCTCTCCCACTGGAGGCTGGGGAGGACTGGGCAACCCTAATTACATGCGTAGACTATGTTGTTTGCATTGGCAAAACAAGGGATCTTTCCTTGTTCTAAGGCACTTTTGCATTATAGATAGGACTAGCAGTAAAGCCCGTTGTGGAAATAAATACAACGGGATCTAGAAAGAGGCTCTGGGGGAGTGGTCTGGCTTTGGGCAAACAGTGTCATTTTGCTGTGGTGACCTCAGCAGGGTATAATGACAGAGTCCACTGTTTTCTCCAGAGGAACTGATCTCTGCTCCCTGAAGAGTAGTTGTAATTTTGAGTGATCTGTAGCCCTCACCTGGAGATTGGTAACAATTGTTACCCAGGATGAAATGGCTGGTTTGGAGGGTGGAGTCTATGGCATTCTACCTGTCTGAGGTCCCACCCCTCCGCAAACCCCACCCTCTCCAGGCTCCACCCCTCAAATCCCCAGGAATTTGCCAGCCTGGAGTTGGCAACCCCATCTCCTTCCCAGCTAACCATCAACCTACCATTATCTGCCCCTTTGACTTCAGCTGACTTCCGCCCTCCCTTCTGCAGAGCAATTGTAATTTTGAGCGGTCTCCAGCCCTCACCTGGAGATTGGCAACAATGGTTCCCCATGAGGGACTGAGTGGTTTGGAGGGTGGAGTCTATGGCATTGTACCTGTCTGAGGTCCCACCCCTCCTCAAACCTCACCCTCTTCAGGCTCCATCCCTCAAATCTCCAGGAATTTCCCATCGGGAGTTGGCAACCCTATCAGGATTGGCCCCCCTCCAGACTACAGAGATTAGTTCCCATGGACAAAATGGATGCTTTGGAGGTAGACTCCATGGCATTGTCCTCCCTAGACTCCACCCCCAGATCTCCAGGAGTTTCCCAGCCTGGATCTGGCAACCCTACTGCCCTCTCCCACTGGAGGCTGGGGAGGACTGGGCAACCCTAATTACATGCGTAGACTATGTTGTTTGCATTGGCAAAACAAGGGATCTTTCCTTGTTCTAAGGCACTTTTACATTATAGATAGGATTGTCAGGTGTGGCCTGGCAACCAGTAGGATTCTAGGAGGGCAGGACTTGGGAGGGAGTGCTGTTGGCAACCATGTGACATCATTTCTGGGGGAAACCTGGAAATGACATCATGCCTCTGTAGGAATTTCTAGAGCACACTGACATCACTTCTGGGTTTTCCCCAAATGTCATATCAGGCCATCGCCAATGGCTTTTTTTTTACATCATTTTTCTGCTGCCGGATGCAGGGAGCTTTAATGACAGAGCTTGTCTAGCAGATCGAGGATGCAGATTTCCTAGGGATAAAATTCTAGAGCCTATGTAAGAAGCATGCCAGTCATCAAGGCTTAGAAACTGTAGTTCCTTGTTAAGAACATAAGAGAAGCCAATGTTGGATCAGGCCAATGGTCCATCCAGTCCAACACTCTGTCACACAGTGGCCAAAAATACCAGGTGCCATCAAGAGGTCCCCCAGTGGGGTCAGGATACTAGAAGCCCTCCCACTGTTGCCCCCCTGCCCAAGCACCAAGAATACAGAGCATCACTTGCCCCAGACCGAGAGCTCCTATCTATACCTTGTGGCTAATACCTTGTTGCCTTTTGATACTCTGTTATTCCCATAGGCACATTTAGTCCTCTTTTAAAAAAAGAAGTCATCCTGGCCTCACCATGAATTAGGCCACATCATCCATCAGGACTTTAGGGCTTGAACTAGGAACTCCATGGCCCAAGAATGGGACTTGTAATGAGCGACTTGGAACAGTGAGTGTTCCAGCCTTAGAACTTTCTTCAGCCCTGGAATGGGATAGGTGCCTGCAACATCTGCCTCTGCAATTCACAACCAAGTCGTAGGCTCTGGATTGGCCTGACTTAGAATAAATACTAGAAGCTTGGTCTTCTGTCTTCACCTGGTCAACAAAGTAGTGCGTTGGGATTGGAAGACTTCCGGCTTCCGGCTCAGTCTATCAACCTTGAAGGCCCTGAGTACAACCTTGGCATCTGGATTCAGGCATTGAGATCTTGATTGAGTGGTCCGTAAACCACGGATTATCAATGGCATTATACTTGCTTTGCGTTGGATAATTTTTTTTTTGAAAACCTGTGTCCCCAATTGGAGCACTTGTGGATTCTAAGCTCCAAGGTATCGAACCCTTTCTTCTACTTTCAGGGTTCTCTTGTTGTGCCAAGACAACGATAGACCTAGTGATCGGTAACGTGCCCATGATGCTATACGACTTCAGACTGCAGGTGGGGGATTACTGAATGGAATGTTCTGGGGTTGCCAACTCCTGCTTCCGAGATTTGAGGGTGGTGCCAAGGGAGGACACTTGGCAGAAATGTGATGCCATAGAATCCATCGTCTGAAGCTGCCATTTCCTCCAGGGGGACTGATCCCTGTAGCCTGGATATCAGTCCTAATTCTGTGGGAACTTGATACCCCATCTGAAGGTTGGTGAACTAGAATGTTCCCTCAGTCCCCCCCCCACTACTGTCTCCACATACTCAAGTAGCATGATGGGAAAGAGAGTACTGCCATTGCTGTATCCTGAACCCACAAGGTTTTTTAATGTGGAGAAGGGTTTTTTAAAAAAATATCAACCACCATTCTGCTAGGAAAAGTTGAAGGCAGTAGGAAAAGAGGAAGACCCAAATTCAGATGGATTAACTCAATAAAGGAAGCCACGGCCTTCAGTGTGCAAGAGCTGAGCAAGCCTGTTATTGATAGGACATTTTGGAGGTTCTTAATTCATAGGATCACCATAAGCATACAGCAACTTGATAGCCCATAATACACAGAAACCATCTTTCAGTCACATGATCCTACTTGTAGTATGAAGTCCAGAAACTACTACATCTGTGAAAACTAGGCCCCAAATGTTCTTGCTACAGCCTTCTTTCAGAGATGTGATGCCTACACGAGTCTGCCTTCTGTCTTAATATGCCTGCAAACAAATAGAAACATACAGGGCTACTTTTGTAGGAAAAGCCCAGCTGTCCGATTCCCCATTCATTCAAAGTAAATCCACGTTTGATGAACAAAATAGAATTTATTAGAAGAGATGATTAGATCAGGAACAAAATCATTGTTAGTAATGACTACAACAGTCCAAATGAAACATAATAAAGGAACTTGAACCGAGACGGGACCAATGGGCCCAATTCCCGCTGGCGGGAGTGTGATAAGACTTCGCGCCCATTCCCTGGGAACACAACGGTTCATACTACAGTTCTCAGGCCTCGGAATACAAAACAAAACAGCAAGCCATAACTACTTCCCACCTCCAACTGTTCAACCTTGAGCAGTTCCGCAGGGTGCTAGTACAGAAAGTAAACATCTACAGGAGAGGCCACCTAGGGGGGGGGTGAACCAAGAAGAGTACATCATGCAGAATACAACAGACAACACCATGGCAGCTTGCTGACACCAGCATGAACTCATTAGCATAATAGGCCACACCCAACAGCAGACACTCATTAGCATATTAGGCCACACCCTTGACAGCACAGCACATTAGCATATTAGGCCACACCCCCATGTTACCAGAAGTGTGGTCATCCAGCCACACCCACCTTTTGCTTCTTATTCTGTTTACCTTGTTGTCAAAACCCAGAGCTTTTTTTGTAGCAGGAACTCCTTTGCATGTTAGGCCACACACCCCTAATGTAGCCAATCCTAATGAGTTCCTGCTGTTGGGTATGGCCTATTATGCTAATGAGTTCCTGCTGGGTGTGGCCAACTCAGGAGCCAGCCGGAACCAAAAATAGCCCTGGAAACATAGGCATTTCAAATGGGTCATACTCTGTACATGCAACTGCGATATAGCTGCAGCTGCACTTCTGTTGGCAAACAGTTCTAAGTCATGTAAACATAGTGGGACATATTCATCAGTTCAGAAATGGCACCTGTACATATGATTGTGCTAGGTCATGTGATCCATTCTTTGATTCCCTGGGGATCTATGAGAAATGTTCCATGCTGGCCTTTGGGATGACATCCTCTCAACTTCCAATCCAGTCCAATAGCATAATATCCCATGTCCGCAGAAGTAGAAGATATGTGTGGATTAGTCCCAAAGCCCATCCAGCAGTATCCAGTCTTGAACTGGGTTCCTCTAGTTTTTGTCATCATTAAACCAAACTAGCATAACTTTGAAACAGAGCACTGAATGGCACTGAATAAGTTAAGAATAACTTATCATGCATCGTCTCCCCCACATTTGTGAATAATTCCTGCTAGATGAGACTGGCGACAACGGTTCCCATTTTCAGACTTCCCAATAACTGCTTACAAAACAAATGACATTGTTAATGTAAGTTCCTCCCGCTGTGAAATTGTGCACTGGGTGTTCCAGGGCGTAACCACCAATGCCTGGTTCATATTTAATGAAATCTTGGCAGAAGTTACTTCTTGTAGCTTTCAGAGAGTGGTTCTCACCGCGTGACAGACGACTGTGAGATGCTGCTTTTCGTTCTGCTTGCTTAAACTGCAAATTGCCTTTGCAACAAAATAGTAGCAAAATTCCACCTAGGCAACCTGATCTGTAGAGTCCTCTGCTAAGACACAATGACATGTTTCCCAGGAACTCACAGTAGCCCTTTCTACCCAGTGTCAAAACCCACAGCCAACAACGGAGTACACGCTTTCAGGAAAGGTAATACTTTTATTGAAGAGCTATAGATGCATTAACATAGGCACTGTTAAGAATGGCAGTTGCCCCTTGGACATAATAAGATATAGGGTATTCATATGCACCCCCCACTGCGCTGGCCAATTAGGCACCCTCCCGCGCGTGGGATGAAGCTAGCAAACAGTTTCTAGCCGAAGCTGGGAACTCGCCTTCTCCCATGGCTCCCTGGGAAAAAGCAGACAACACAACTCCCACCTGTACATCGTTACAGATAAGCATTTCAGCACAAAGCACAGAAAGGAATGCAATAGCAATTACACTGACTCTGCCTGACCATCCCAACCCCCATGGCAGCATAGCTGGCACCCAGTCGAAGAAAGGATCCACCAGACTCTACTTACTGTTGTGTTAGGTAACTTCAGTTGCTAGAGAGGAAATAAAAGATCCCCTGCTCACCCTTAGCACAATATCCTCCCAAGTTCCAATCCAGTGGCAATAGCATAATATCCGATGTCTGCAGAATTGGAAAGAAATAGTTATGTTGCTTTTGCTTCTTTGCCCCTTCAGGTAGATATGGGCAATCCATGAAAATTGTTCATGGTCATATGAATTGGTGCATTCTGATATGGATTCTTCATTGAGCTCAAAATGTATGTATTTATTTATTTAACCCCCCTTTTCCTCTCCAGTAGGGGCTCAAAGCAGCTTACAAAATCCAAAAATTCAATTTATATAGACAAAAATGAAAACAAATTAAAGCAAATGAGACCATGTTCCAAATCATGGCTGGTCTTGGATCCAATGACCCAGCTCATTTCAGGGTCTCAGGCTGTGAGCTAGATGCTAAGAGGCAAGGGCCAAGAACTTGGCTTTTACCCTTTGCTTCTCATCTTTGGCCATGCCCAGGTGATGCACAAATCTGTGCCCCGTATGCCCCCAGGGCCAAATGAGGAGCACACAGTCGGAGTCCAGTGAATTAGATGATTATCTGTTTATTGCAATAACAGGAGATACAGGACTGGATACCTTAGCACCCAGTAACCAGGAAGGGCAATACCCCAAATGACATCATTACCGTTTATACATTAAGAAGTCTTTAATTGGTGTCCAACAGGTCTCATCATCAGAGCTGGCATTTCTCTATTGGCAAGCTCCTATCTGGATCAGAATTACAAGTCTTCACATTTTCTTATCTGGTCATGGAAAACAGAGGGGCTTTAGGGAACAATGAGGTCTTCTTTTGGCATCATTCCTGGCTTATTTGCTTCGGCCTGGAACTAGGGAGTTTTCTGATAAGATACATGAAACTTAGCTCTTGGCAGACATAGTGGGGCCAGATGCTCTATTCTACACAGAAAGACATTTCTTTAGAGAACACAGAGCCACTCCATCTCATAGCTATACTTTCAGGATGTCCTTCAACCGGGGGGAGCTTGTAATTTCAAATGTACATTCCATTCCATTATTTTCTGAATCTATCTAAAAGAACCTTTGGCAATTAAAAATACTGTAATTACTTCTATTCTAAGTCTCTTCTGCTTGGGCTAAATACGAAAAAGTCAGACTCTTAATAAAACACAATGACAGCTGACATTATACATGTCAGGTCTCCGGAGAAATGTCAAAAATCACAATCATAAATCACATTCACTGGTCCCTTGTCCTACACAGTCAACACAGGAGGAACAGAAGCTGGGCCCAGATCTCATTCAGCCAGCAAAGAGAGGTTGCTGACCTTCCCCCCCTTATCATATCCATACATTTTTTTCTTATTCCTCCTCCATTGAGATCAGGGCACCACTGACGTTCTCCCCCTATTTTAATCTCTCAACAACCTTATGAGTAGTGGGAGGAGGAGGAGGAAATTGGATTTATAACCTGCCCTTCAGTACCCAAAGGAGTCTCAGAGCAGCTTACAATCTCCTTTCCCTTCCCTTCCCCTCCCCACAACCGACACCTTGTGAGGTAGGTGGGCTGAGAGAGCTCTTCTGAGGACTGCTCCTGAGAGAACAGCTCTGAGAGAACTTGTGACTGACCCAAGATCACACCAGCAGCTCCCAGATTAGAGTCTGCCACTCTTAACCACTACACCAAACTGGCTCTGAACTTGAAATATTGAAACTTGAATATTGGCATTTGCAGTTAGGAGACAGTCTTTATGTTTGTGTTACGAAGCTTTCTCCCCCCAAAAAAATATTTTATGCCATTTGAGTAGTAAATATCCCTTACTGGTAAATGATGGAAAGAAAGGATGATTTTCTAATGTTTGCTGAAGGCTCCCACAGCTTTTGGGTTTACTAACAGAATGTCACCATTTCTTGTGGGCCTCTTAAAAATCTTACTGATAAAAAGTCAGCAGCACACAAAGTTTATCACAAACAGATATAAACATGAGCAACGGTGCACTGATGTATTAAGAATGGAGACATTTATATGTAACATTTTAAGAGCATTTTGATGGTACCATCATTGCCTAGAATACAAATGTAGATATCCATTCCTACCGCCATGTCCAAGAAAACTGGTTATGCAGGTTTTCAGTACATTTCACATTTTCATTATGTTTTAGGTGTTCATTACATTTCAGGTGGAACTGGGTTAAACTGCATTCCTTTTGTAAGGAACATAAAGTCAGATGCCACAGTAGTTGGAGTAAGCGTCCATTGGCTAGTGACCCTGACATCACTGGAGGCAAGAAACAGATTTCCTCCCCAGTCCTGCAACTCTTTTAAAGGCTTTTGGATTTTAATAGCTATGGAAATAAGGAACACATGCTAACATTTTTGGTATTCCAGTATTTGTTCCCAAAACAAAAAGACTATTTTTTGAATCTTTTGGGGATCCAAAGGTACTTTGTCCATGCAGAAACCAGAGGATTTCCCAATGGAGCTTCAGATTCCTGTGCCACATCCTACCCGATTCCAGTGGATCTCACCCACTCCTCAAGGAGGGGCCATGGCTCAGTGGTAGAGCATCTGCTTGGTATGCAGAAGGTCTCAGATTCGATCCCCGGTGTCTCTAATTCAAGGATCAGGTAGTAGGTGACATGAAAGACTGCTGCTTGAGACCTTGGATGTCTTTCCACCATCTCATATTCTAGGCTTCTGATAGAATACATTAGGTTATTCATTCATTTATTTCCCAAAGAGATACAATATTTAGCTTTTGCCAAAGCTTAACAGCAAAACAATAAATTCTAAATCTGTTATGTCATTGAAATATCCTAGTAGGAATTCTTTCTGGGTCATGAAGTATTTCAAAACTTTTGGCAGGACCTTCTTCCAGTGTTTACTATACCTCAGGAGATGTCCAAAAGACATGAAAGTGTTTTCCACTTATTGCATGCATCTTCAACAAGCATCACTTAGAACTTTTATAATTTTGTGCATCTTGAGTACAGTACCATAGATACAGGATTCTTAAAATAGTGGGGGGTTTTCCAATTACTTATTAATTTTTTGGTACATTTTTTCTAAATCCGAACATTTTTTTTCATTCAGCTCGAACACATGAAGCTGCCTTATATTGCCTCAGACCATGCATCTAATAAGGTCCCCAGTCCAATGTTCCCTCTAAGCTGTGGAGTCTTGTGAGCAGAAATTCTACCTTGTGAGCTACTGGCATTAAAAGTTGTGAGCGAGCGATTTGGCGACTGCATATATTAGTTTGCTCTGGAGCCCTCCTCCCTGAGCTGAGACAAAAATCTGTGAGCTGGAGGCTTAAAAAACTGTGAGCTGGCTCACACTAACTCAGCTTAGAGGGAACACTGGAGGGTCCCTACTGTCTACCAAGACTGAAGCTGCTCTCCAGGTTCTTGGGTAGAGGTCTTTCACATCACCGTATTACCTGATCTTTTGAACTGGAGATGTGATTTTTTTTTTTTGAAATTAACTTTATTAATTTTCAAATAGGTACAAAGTACAAAAATAAACAAAGGTAAAGGTACAAAATATATTATCCAAAATTCCAACAGTCGAAAGATTGCAGTAAATATAACATACCATACCGCTTAAACAGAAAGTGTATATATATACACGATATAATTGTTTTATCTAAGTTAAATTCAACAGCTGAACTATACATATATATTAGCATAATAAACCTAATTGAATAACATCAATTGGTACTTAGCATTACTAATGGACTCCCAGTCAAATTTGTCCATGTTTAATTTGTCTAAAATAGGAGACCACACATTCAAAGGATTCAGTATGTTGATTTCTAATTGGTTTTCTGTGTGAAAAGTATTGAAATTATCCAATAAAAATAAATCCCAAATTTTATGAATCCATTGCTGGACGGTGGGTATTTTGATGTCTTTCCAGAGTTTGGCGATTAATATTTTCGCCGCCGTAAGGACAGAAACTGCCCTTGAGAGAACAGCTCTGACAGAACTATGGCTTCTCTACCACTGAGGAGCCATGATCCCTCCCAAAATATATCCTGTATATATAGGGTTGCCAGCTTCAGGTTTGGAAATGCCTGGAGATTTGGGGGGCTTAGCCTGAGGAGGGCGGAGTTTGGGGAGGGGATCCCTGCCAAAATATATCCTGTATATATATAGGGTTGCCAGCTTCAGGTTCGGAAATGCCTGGAAATTTGGGGGGCTGTAGCCTGAGGAGGGTGGAGTTTGGGGAGGGGAAATATTTCAATGGGGTATAATGCCATACATTCCAAAGTGGCCATTTTCTCCAGGGGAACTGATCTCTGTCGCCCGGAGATCAGTTGTCATCAGTGTTCCCTCTAAGCTGATTTAGTGTGAGCCAGCTCACAGTTTTTTAGCCTCTAGCTCACACATTTTTTGTCTTCGCTCAGGAAGGATGGCTTCAGAGCAAACTAATTTATGCAGTAGCCAAGTCGCTCGCTCACAACTTTAATGTCAGTAGCGCACCAAGTAGGATTTTTGCTCACAAGACTCCACAGCTTAGAGGGAACATTGGTTGTCATCCCAACAGATCTCCAGCTGCCACCTGGCAGTTGGCAACCCTGTGTATATCTTTGACTCATTTGTCAACAGTTCCATCTGTGATCAGTAAAACATTACGGATTTTTCCAAACCAGTCCTTTATTATGGACCAGATCTTCAGTCATACAGTTGGGTTGTACGCAAAATTTCCACTTGTGCTAGAGCTCTTGTGCAAGCAGAAAAGGATGAGACAGACTGTAGTAGCTGCTTGTGCTAAGTCGGATTTATTGTCTCACCATTTGTGCAAGATCTTGTGCAACCAATTTCTATAATACATAGGGAGGGAAGCACTAGATGCTGCACAAGATCTTGTATAAGCGGCACTGCGCTGCCTGTTTATGCATTGCTGGATCCAAGCCATGGTCTGCAAACAGATGCAACAACAGGCCATGGTTTGTAATTACAAGGAAAGGTCAGATCTGTGTATTCACAAGTCTGTACACCTTCAATAAGCCACAAACAAGGGAGTCATTACCGGCTAAATATCAGGAGAAACTTCCTAACTGTAAAAGTGGTTGAGCAGTGGAACAGACTGCCTCGGGAGGTGGTGGATGCTCCTTCGCTGGACGTTTTCAAGCAGAGGCTGGATGACCATCTTTCGGGTATGTTGTAGGGCTATTTTTCAGCTATGCTCCTGCAGAGTACAGGGGGTTGGACTAGATGACCTGCAAGGTCCCTTCCAACTCTAACATTCTATGATTCTATGATCTGCTCTGAAACAGAGAAAAACTATGGTTTAACCTCTTGCCTACAAACCTCTTACTTGGCTACCACCAGGACAAGGGCCTTTTCCACCTTTGCCCCATCCTGGTGGAATGCCTTGCTGGATGAGGTTTGAGCCCTACGAGACCTTCCAAGCTTCCACAGAGCTTGCAAGTCAGTCTTATTCAGGGAGGCCCTCTCCAGATCTTGTTCTGTTGGTCCTCCTGGAACTTATCCACTTTATATTTTATTGATTACTTATGAATGACCAGTGTCTGATTTTATTATCTTTGTATCTTTATTTTTTATATCCAATTGTTGTTTTATTGTTGTAATCTGTCCTGAGTCTTCAGGAAAGGGTGGAATAGAAATCAAATCAATAAATAAATATGTATAAATAAAGCAATAGAAACTAGGATTCTAAACCACAGTTTAAGCTTTGTCATTATCTCTGAGATCAGCCATAACCTTAGACTGAATTCCACCGTATCTCTTAATATTAATCTGCGAACAGCAGCGAATCTGAAAGTACCAGAACCACAAAAGGTTGCATTTCTTCCGTTTTATCTTTCATGTCCTGATATGTAAAACTGTCCTGCTTACAAAATTCCCAGTAACAGCCATATCAATCTGCTCATTAGCAAAATAGATTGCAGTGTCAGGATGATAACGGACTTCCTTTACCAGTTTCTCGTAAGGAATGCAGAGATTGCATGCAAAATGTGTTGAATGCTGGAAAAAAGCAGCACAGAGATCTACCAAATATAAATTGAAGTTAATGACACGCTCAGACTCAATTCTACCTTAAACTTCTTCCAAGAATTTATTGCTAAAGATTTTAATAGGATGAAGGATGAACACATAGGGGCCTCTTTGAAAAAAAAATAGTATTTCATTCCAACTCTGATAATTGGAGTGTCAAATGTTAATAGTACAATCCATAGCCTAAATCCCTGCTGGAGCATCCAGCATGAATACTAGACAGTTGCTCAGGCTCTGAACACAAATACGATATACAACCAAATGGGAGATAATTACTCTTTGCCATGACAAAATCATTCATAATCCTTAGCACTTCTGACAGTGTTCATGGTAGATTAATACCCTGTACTCCCATTCACGCACGATTGCTCTTCATCAAAAAATGGGCACTGCCTTCTTTGCCAAAAGGGAAGGCTACATGCCATGGTGGTACCATCTGGTGATTCCCATTACAACCTATCTGTTGTACCAAAACAGGGAAAGTAAATACTTGGTTATCTTCTGTTTTCGGGCAAACAAAACATCGGCTGTTAGCATCTTTGGTTCCCTGAGCAGGCCGTCTCACCTGTCTCTAGCAAGAACAATCTCCTTTGCATTATTAGAACCTAGGCAACTGAGAATTTGCTCTTTGTAATGCATACTTTTGCTATGGAGGAAAGAAATTTGAAATATGAAGGAAGGGAGCATAAAGACACAATTAAGATTTCCCAGAAGCCTACCTGTAGGATCCTTTCTTGAATTGTTCCGATATTTTGTTCAATTATTGCCAGGGCTTTTTTTTTGTGGAAAAAGCCCAGCAGGAACTCATTAGCGTAATAGGCCACACCCAACAGCAGAAGCTCATTAACATATTAGGCCACACCCCCAAGTTACCAGAAGTGTGCTCATCCAGCCACACCCACCTTTTGCTTCTTATTCTGTTTACCTTGTTTGTTGTCAAAACCCAGGGCCATTTTTGTAGCAGGAACTCCTTCGCATGTTAGGCCACACACCCCTAATGTAGCCAATCCTAATGTGTTTGTGCTGTTGGGTGTGGCCTATTATGCTAATGAGTTCTTGCTGGGTGTGGCCAACTTGGGAGCCAGCCGGAACTCCGTTCCTGTGCGTTCCTGCCCAAAAATAGCCCTGATTATTGCTATCCCTGGGTGTGTTAAGTGCAGTCAAGTCACTTTCAACTTATGGTACCCCATGAATTAATATCCTCCAAAACGTCCTATTGTTAACAGCCTTGCTCAGGCCTTTCAGAATGAAGGCCATGTCTTCCTCGACTGAGTCAACCCATCTCATGCCGGATCTCCCTCTTTTCCTGCTGCCTTCAGCTTTTCCTAGCATTATTTCCAGTGAGTGTTGCCTTCTCATAATGTGACCAAAGTATGACAACCTCAGTCTAGTCATTTTAGCTTGCATTGAGACTTCAGGCCTGATTTGATCTAGAACCCACCGATTTGTCTTTTTGGCAGTCCACAATCTCTGTAAAACACTTCTCCAATACCACATTTCAAACGACTTGCTATCCATAACTTGGTAGTGACGCACGAGAGTGGCATTGACATTGGGAAAGCCTCAAGCCCTTTTGTCCTTTGAAAGGTATGGAAGAAGAAGAAGAAGAAGGAGAAAAAGGAGAAGAAGAAGAAGAAGAAGAAGAAGAAGAAGAGGAGGAGGAGGAGGAGGAGGAGGAGGAGGAGGAAGAGGAAGAGGAAGAAGAGGAAGAAGAAGAGGAAGAAGAGGAGGAGGAGGAGGAGGAGGAGGAGGAGGAGGAGATTGGATTTATACCCCGCCCTTCACTACCCAAAGGAGTCTCAGAGCGACCTACAAACTCCTTTCCCTTCCCCTCCCCACAACAGACATACTGGGAGGCTGGTGGGGCTGAGAGAACTCTGACAGAAACTGCTCTTTTTTCAAGAACAGCTGTGCCAGAACTATGTCTTGCCCAAGGTCATCCAGCCAGGTGCAAGTGGAGGAGTGGGGAATCAAACCCGATTCTCCCAGGCTAGAGTCCGCGCACTTAACCACTACACCAAACTGGCCCTATAACCTAGTTCTTTCACCTCTCAGACTCAAGTTCTTCCTCTCTCTGATCATGAGAAATTCTTCCCCCTATTCTGCCTTTTATATACGGCTCTCCAGAATGTTTGCCAGTATCCAGGTGGGGCATAGAGTTCTCACGGAATTATGAGATCAGTTCCCCCAGAGAAAATGGCAAAGTCAGAGGGTGGAGTCCATGGCATCACATCCCTGCTGACCTCCCTCCAGTTCTGACTCTCCTGACACCACCCCCAAATATCCAGGAATTTCCCAAGCTTGAGTTGGCAACCTTCGAGCCACATTCAAGGGTTGCTACTATGTAAGTCGGACCAGTGAGGCATCTTTGGTCCAACTTACATAGTGGCAACCCTTGTAGGTGCTTTCTAAAACTTAGGAGACCTGGCGCATATGTAAGTAGATTATGTAGTGGTTCATATTTTCTGTTTTGTAAATTATATTATTCATTCTTAGGAGACATTATCTTTTACAGAAAACCTGAATAATGTTTACCTGTTAAGAAACTGCTATGAGACTTCCGGTATTGGGTAAGATTGCATGAGACTGTATAAAATAAGGGTTCAATGTTGATTTAAAAAAATGGACATCTGACTTCAATGTGGACATCTATTCCAGACTTTATTGTTTTGAGAGATTGTTATTCTGGACTTTGTTCTGTCCCTCTGGGATATTATGAATTTGTGTATTGTCCTATGATGGATTACATGCATTGAATTACTTATTGTATTGTAGTCTCTTTTCTATAGCTCTTGGGTGGGATGGTCAGTGCGCAGTTGTTATTTTTTGTTTTTTCTTGTTCATAAGGTACTGGACATTACTGATATTGTGATGGTAGAAAGTGCCATCATATTGCAGCTGACGTACGGCAACCCCATATGGTTTTCAAGGTGAGAGACGTTCAGAGGTGATTTGCCATTGCCTGCCTCTGCGTAGCAACCCTGGACTTCCTTGGTGGTCTCCCATCCAAATGCTAACCCAGGTCAACCCTGCTTAACTTCCAAGATCTGATGAGATCAGGCTAGACCGACATGGCACTTCTTGAGAATGTTAACATAACATTGGGAGGAAGCTCTCTGGTTTCTTTTGCTCAGAAACAGGTGTTACTTACATTATTGGAATATGCATCCCAACTTCATGAAACTGAGCACGACTAATTATTTTTTCTTATTTTTTAAATAGCATGGCAAGGAATTAAAGCAATCCCATTCTATTTATTTTCCTTTTCTTGGAAACGAGAAACATTTACACAATTTGTGCATATAAATTATTTTAATAGTGGTTAAAATAGGGAGTGTGTGGTAGTAAGACATGTTTAAGATGCATAGCCAATCCCTTTCTATAAACCTACAGTCACTTTCATGTAAGGGCAGGATTCTAGATCCCATATAGAAGGGCAGTCCTATGACTTTTATTAGCAGTGCAGGAGGCAGTAACAGCTTCTTACCCCATAGGTATAGGAAAACGAAAGTGGAGGCTACTGAGACTCATCCTTCCATGCATCACTAGAAGTTTACACACATCGAATCTCCAAACACTTTGCCAGAGATGTCCGCTTGGTCTCCTTAGTCTCCATCACTTGCTATTGGACGGATCAATGGAAAACACGACAATCCATTTACTGGCACTGATTGACTGTGGCTACTTGGGATGGTTAGGGACCAATACAGAAAACTGTGACAAGTCTTATCCCCTTCCTTCCCAGACTTCACAGCTGCCTACACTGGGGTGTCATTGGTGTGTGGATGGAAGAATAATTCCCTGCCAGAACTTCATTTTGTAGAAATGACAATCACTGCATTATTTTTGTGAACTGGTGTTTATGAATCCTGGATTTTATGTAACGTGTTTATGGAACCTGTGGTTGGCCAAGTGTTTGCCATGTGTACCACAGCAGTGAAAAATATATGCTTGGATTTTAACAGAAAGGAATGAATGAAAGTTCAAAGTTAGGAAAGTGAATTTTTAAGACGTCTGTATTAACTGGTACACACACTCACAATTCTAAACCAACATTTCCTCTGGTTGCAGATGCAAGCGATAGTCATCTCAGGAAGCCCAGCATTCGGGTGTGATTGAATCAAGGAATACCACCAGGCTTGTAAATAAACACCAGGTTGCTCATGGCAAAAAGGAAAAAAGCTGCCTCTGAGCTACTGAGTAAGAAGCTTTTGCATGTTGGAAGCCAATTGCTCTTTTCCCCTTTCATCCATCTGCCAGGAATGACTAACATAGGTTATGTGTGGGCCGGTGAATGAGCAAAAATGTTTGTGAGCTAGTAACTTGTAGGCTTATTTACAAGGCTGAAATAAACTTAGCCATGTCAATCAAACCTCTCATTTCGGAGTGACCATTTGAGCCAACTAAACAGAATGGTAAACAATCTGCAGCACAGACTGGCAGTATCGGGGGGCGGAGGTGGATGTGCAGTGCCATCCCAACCAGAGTTGCGCCCTTAGAAAAGTCTATGCTGAGGATGTCACTGATGAGCTCCCAGTGCCATATTTTCCATTGATTCCCTGTGTTGCCCTGATAATAACAGAGTTCTCATTCTGAAGACAGTCCCAGCGGGACTTCTGCCCAGAGCATGAAGGCAGCTTTCCAATTTACATTACGGTCAAATTAGCAAGTAGAATGCTGGATTGGCCAGTTTCTGCTTATGCCAAGGAGATGTGTTAGCTCATAGTCTCGCTGTTGCCACTCATGCGCACCACCCTTTTCTTAAACTATTATAAAGTGTGCATACATCAATCTTAATTATATGTGTCCGCTGTAAAAAACGAAGATCGAAAATGATAAAATATTGCTCTAAGAATTCGCACAGAGAGGTATGTGTAGGATTGCCAGGCACAGCCTGGCAACAGGTGGGAGGGTTGCGGGGAGGTGCAGTATGGGAGACAAATGTTTTAAGAATGCAGCTTTATGTACTTACTGGAAGTTCTTACTGAAAATGACCAAAGGTAGCTCTAGGAATCACCAGAAACTAATATATGTGTCTGCTGAAAAAAACGAAGATTGAAAATGATAAAATATTGCTCTAAGACTTCGCACAGAGAGGTATGTGTCAGATTGCCAGGCACAGCCTGGCAACAGGTGGGAGGGTTGCGGGGAGGTGCAGTATGGGAGACAAATGTTTTTAAAATGCAGCTTTATGTACTTACTGGAAGTTCTTACTGAAAATGACCAAAGGTAGCTCTAGGAATCACCAGAAACTACTGTAAAACCATAAAGTTTCCAGTGATTCCTAGAGCTACCCTTTATCACTTCTGGTAAGAACTTCCAGTAATTAAACAAGGCTGCATTTAAAAAAAAAAATCTGCCACCACGGCTCTGAGTGATGGCAGGTAGCAGAACCTGGGGACATGGGATCCCCACCACCACCACTGCAAGCTTTGCAGCCCGAGGTATGTTGGTGATGGTACTAGCATTAGCCAATAGGTACTCAGCTCTTCCACAGCTCAAACCAAGGGAAAACTGGTGAAGCTGTCCTGCTGCACACACTATGCTGCAGTACATTTCATTTATTTGGAGGTTGCAACAACACCATCAACTGGCCTCCATGACTTTTCTAGTGTTCCTCAGTGTATCTCATTTCAGTTCCCCATCCATAAACTGGGGAATGATTAATGGTTTATGGTAAATGATTATGGTGTGAGTGAACAGATAGACAGAGAGAGAGAGAGAGAGAGAGAGAGATGATAGACGGGTGGGTGGGTGGATAAATGATAGATAGATAGATAGATAGATAGATAGATAGATAGATAGATAGATAGATAGATGATAGATAGATAGATAGGTAGGTAGGTAGGTAGGTAGGTAGACAGAGACAGACAGACAGACAGACAGATGATTGATGATTGAATAGGTAGGTAGACAGACAGAAAGACAGGTAGGTAGATAGGTAGATATTTGATAGATAGATAGATAGATAGATAGATAGATAGATAGATAGATAGATAGATAGACAGATGATTGATGATTGAATAGGTAGGTAGACAGACAGACAGACAGGTAGGTAGATAGGTAGATATTTGATTGATAGATAGATAGATAGATTGATTGATTGATAGATAGATTGATTGATAGATAGATGATAGATAGAGATAGATAGATAGATAGATTGATTGATTGATAGATAGATGATAGATAGATAGATAGATAGATAGATAGATAGATAGATAGATAGATAGATAGATAGATAGATAGATAGATAGATGTATACGTGTATGTATATCTTATCTGTGTGTGTATGTATATCAAATTATATACTGTAGGAACAGGAGAAAATATTGAAAAGAGATTGCAGAGAAAAAGCACTCTGTGCCACAACTCTAGTTTAAGGCCAAGGCCAAGTTTCAAAAAGGGATTCCTAGCAGGCACTTGGAAGACTCAGTATCAGTAGGATATTTTTATACCTTTGTTTCTATAACAGACAGGCTGCAAATAACTCAGCCTCATTCTCCTGGAGGTGAGTCTGCTTTAAAAGGACAGTGGGTAGGAGACAGTAATTAGTTAACCCTCGGCTTGACCGGATCCTGGCACTCCCTCCTCTACTCACCCCCCCCCCCTCAACCTGTGGTTAACTTCTAGAAGTTCCTTTTTTCAAAAAAAAAAAATCAGAGTGAAATTGGGGAGGGAATATTGCAGCCCAGGGTTTCCTGTTCACCGCCACAGATAGATATATAAACGGGCTCTGAATGTGCCTGGACAGTGATCGCAAAGCTGCTACGAGACTGGAGCACTTCCGAACTGCCTGGTTGCCTTCCCAGAGCCCTGAGGTTTTAAAAGCGACCACAATGAACAAGTTCCTGTGTTGCACGCTTGTGGTGAGTCCTCGCCCAGAGACAAATGATTTTCTTTGGAACTGACAAGATCAGACTGTCGATACCGTTCTCTCTGCTCTCTGCTTGCTTTAGGTTTTTCCTTGTTGGGTCTTTAGTAAGCTGGCTCGCTTTTTAGCATGAAGGGGGGTTTTGTAGCCAGGCTTCGACAAGGAACGGAGTATTTCCAGTTTCGGAGGGAGGGCGGACGTTAACCAGCCACTTTTTGGAAGGTAG